>NW_019416750.1:217979-264578 GCF_000390285.2 Anoplophora glabripennis | reverse complement strand
TCTTGCGCTGTTTTAAACAAAATCACGTGCCCTTTGCCACTTTCTAATATTAATGTTCACACATCAGAAATACCCTCTGATTTAAAACTAGCAGATCCGAAATTTTATATATCGTCCCACATAGACATGCTTATTGGGGCAGACATATTTTTTGAAGTGCTAGCTCCCGGACTAATACGGTTAGGTCAGAATTTGCCCACATTACAGAATACGTATTTAGGCTGGATTGTTGGGGGTCCAATGCCCAATCAAAATTCGGCAGTCAATTTAACTGTTAATTTATTGTCGCAAACACAGACTGTTGAAGAATTAATTCCAAGGTTTTGGCAGTTAGAGGTAATAACATCTGAATTAGTTATGTCACCGGAAGACAAGCAGTGTGAAGAAAACTTTTTAAAATCCGTTCAACACACTGAAATGGGTACGTTCCAAGTAGACCTGCCATTTAAGAACGAAAACGGCTATCTCAAATTAGGAGATTCCTATGAATTTGCATCTCGCAGATTTTTCGCCTTAGAAAAACGATTTTCCCATGATCAAAATTTATTTTTACAATATAAGAAATTCATTGACGAATACGTAGACTTAGGCCATGCAAGTTATGTTCCGTTTCAAACTACGCTATCAGCAAACATTCATAAATATTTTTTGCCTCATCACTGCGTAATTCGCGAGTCAAACTCTACTACTAAGTTAAGAGTAGTGTTTGACGGATCTATGAAAACCACGACAGGACTTTCGTTAAACGACATTATGCTCAAAGGGTTGACGGTTCAACCGGAATTATTTGACATTCTCATTAGATTTCGCACCTTTAAGTTTGCAGTAACAGCAGACATACAAAAAATTTATAGATGCATAGAAATAAATCCTCGACAACGTTTTCTTCAAAACGTATTATGGAGAGATGACCCGAAAGGTCAATTAAGATGCTTGCAGCTTAACACAGTAACGTATGGCACCAATCGTGCTCCATTTTTAGCCACTAGGTGTTTGTCATATTTAGCGCAGAATGAAAGTACAACTTACCCCTTGGCTTCAAAGGCCATTTTATCACAATGCTATGTCGATGACATTTTAATGGGAGCAAATTCAGTTCAGGAGGGAACTCGACTTATAGGTGAACTTAAACAAATGTTAGAGCCCTCAGGATTTTACCTGCATAAATGGTGTTCAAACAACAATATCATTCTTAAAGGCATTGTAGATAATAAAAAGGCTAGCAATGTCAATTTGAACGAATCTTCGTATAATAAGGTGTTGGGAATTTCATGGAATTCCAATTCAGATAATTTTCACATGTTCATACCTCATCTTATAAAGCCCTGACAAAGAGACAGGTTCCTTCATGTATTGCTCAAATGTTCGACCCTTTAGGGTTTATTGGTCCAATTGTAGTAACAGCAAAAATCTTGATGCAAAAAATTTGGTTAAGCAAAATTGGGTGGGACGAACAGTTGCCCCAAGAATTGCAACGAATATGGGACAAATTTTCAAAAAATACCTCAAATTTGTCATCTCTGTCTGTCCCACGATGGATTTTTTGTTCTACCCCCATTCAGGAAATTCAATTACATGGATTCTCAGACGCCGCGAAATCTGCATATGGCGCATGTTTGTACGTGAGAGTTTTATATATTAATCAATCGTGTTCTTCAATATTATTATGTTCAAAATCAAGAATTGACCCACTCAAAGTCGTCTCGTTACCTCGACTCGAACTTTGTGGTGCTGTTTTGCTAGCAAGATTATTTCATAAAGTTTACAAAGCAATTTCATTAAAATTTGACAAAATTTTATTGTGGACAGATTCACAAATCGTACTGAGTTGGCTAAACTCCGATCCTTGTCGATGGACTACTTCTGTAACCAACAGAGTCTCAGAAATCCACGAACTCACTACGATTGCCACTTGAAAACATATACCGTCTTCTGACAATCCCGCTGATTTATTATCTAGAGGGATAAATGCCCCTGAGATAAAATCATGTCAGTTATGGTGGCACGGTCCAAAGTTCTTTCAAATTTATAAATCTACATTTGAAAATCATCCTTCGTCTTTACCTGAAATCATTGCCATTGAAGAAAGAAAGACTACGTTGATCTCTCAAGTAACTTCAAATAGAACCTTATTTATATCCATTTTTTCTAGGTTTTCAAGACTACAGCGATCCTTGGCATATTGTTTACGATTTGTTCACAATTCCAAGTTAAACACTAATCGACTCACAGGAAATTTATCTGTGGAAGAATTAAAAAATTCATTAAGAAAATTAGTCAATTGCGTCCAGGAAACTTATTTTAATCGAGAACTTGCGGAGTTGAGGTCGAAAAATTCATTATCAGAGTGTACCATTCATTCATTGAATCCTTTTATCGATGAATACGCCATATTACGCGTAGGTGGTCGATTAAATCAAGCTGACATAAGTTTCGATCAAAAACACCCAATAATCTTACCATCAAAAATTCATTTTACAAACTTGTTAATTAAATACGAACACGAGTTACTTAAACATGCCGGACCACAAACTGTTTTGGCAAATATTAGGTTAAAATTTTGGCCATTAAATGGTTTGCGAGAAATAAAAAAGGTCATAAGAAATTGTGTCGTTTGTCATAGATTTAAACCGAAACCCACTCAACAAATCATGGGATCACTCCCAGCTGACAGAATATCAATCGTGCGACCTTTCCTTAAAGTAGGGTTAGACTTTGGCGGACCAATATTCATAAAACAGTCAAAGCTTCGCCGACCAGCTACTACTAAATGTTATATAGCTCTTTTTGTTTGCATGGTCACAAAAGCGATCCACATCGAATTAGTTTCCAGTTTGTCAACTGAAGCATTCTTATTAACGTTGAAAAGATTTATCGCTAGACGAGGACAACCGTCAATCATTTACAGTGATAACGCTACCAATTTTAAAGGAGCTCACAATCAGCTCAATGCAGTATACGAATTTTTCAATTTACCAGGAAACCGTAATGCTATTCAGAATTTTTTGACGTTACGTGAAACTGAATGGAAATTTATTCCCCCAAACAGTCCCCACTGGGGAGGATTATGGGAAGCTGGAATAAAATCGACTAAATTCCATGTTCGTAGAGTAGTCGGAAATTCAAACTTAACTTTTGAAGAACTTTCAACAATATTAGCCCAAATTGAAGCTATCCTAAACTCACGACCAATCAGTTCACTATCAAATGACCCTTCCGATTTTTCATGCATCACCCCAGGTCATTTCCTAATAGGGGAATCGTTAACTTCTTACCCTGAAAGAGACGTTAGTCATATTCCTGATAATAGGTTATCTTTCTGGCAGCGGTGCAGTAGCATTCAGCAACACTTCTGGCGAAGATGGTCAGTTGAGTATCTCCATCGTTTACAAAACCGTCCTAAATGGTCTAAGGTCCTCCCTAACTTGAAAGAAAATATGGTAGTGCTTTTAAAAGAGGATAATGTGCCTCCATTACAGTGGCCTATCGCTAGAATCGTTGAAGTAATGCCAGGGCCAGATCAAAAAGTAAGAGTAGTGAAGGTACGAACTGCCCATGGTATTTTTGTACCTCCAATTAACAAAATTTGCCCTTTACCGCAATCTGATATGGTTTAAAGACCAACTTTTATCACTTTGGCGTGGGGAGGATGTTGTAAGTTTAAATAAATTCGCGGTTTATCTATCGGATAGGTAGAGCGAGTCCTCGGCCTCACTGCGGTTAAGCCTATCTAAGGTAGTAATATGATTAAAAGTAAAGCAAGCGTAGAAAAACGCATGTTCTCAGATTTACTACTGTCAAATAAGATAGAAAAATTCGTACCTATTGTCAAACCAATACTCAAGTATTACAGTGTTAATAAATTAGTGTTCAGTTCAATAACGGAGTAATTATTCCCCGGGAATCCGTCTCCAAAATACAGTCCACTAGAAGTAGCCCTTGCAGAGCCCACACCCACATTATCTCCACAATTATCGTTGGCAAATTCTTCAGGGAATTATTTTTTATGCAGATAGATTGCGATCGTCATCTATGCAAAAATTCTGGGTGGTTAACCATTGGGCATAGTCCATCCCTGGCATTCTAGGCATAATGAAGTTTCGCTTACAACATCAAAAACAAGCTGTAAGCACGTGTTATTGATCCCCAAATTTGCATCAGGCTGAAGATAATAGTTTAGAGACTGTAAATAAAAATAACTTTTTGATTGTCACCTTTGAAGGTCCGTAACTTGTTAACGAAGGCCCGTATAAGAAAATGTATATGAAGAACTGATATTATTTTGACCTCATCTATTTGTACACGACTTTTTTGTATCGTTTACCGGGACACCCGGTATATGAAAATATGCATAGCAGAATAAAGAACATATAATATTTAATGTTTTAAAACTAAATTTATTTTATTGCAGCGAAGTAATGTTGTTAGAGCAATGATTAGTAAATCATGTAACTTTTTTGTTATTTTATCTAAAGATCAAAAATAAACTGTCTCTGTTTATTTTACGTTGTAATAAAATAAAAAATTATAAATTGTTATGAACTCACATCTCATTGTTATTGTTTCGATAGTAAAATTTGCAATTTGTTCATTAACAAGTGAAGTCTCCTTTTAGTGGGTAAGGTTGAAAGTATTTCAACGCAAAAACAAAATTATTTTTCAATTTTAGTAATACTAAATTGTAGGTATGTATTAAGTTTAATACGAATAGTTCATGTCAATTAATTTGAAAAATAATTTTATTTAATAACATCTAAGCCCTTTAACGACTCCACTGAGGTTTAGGAATTTTCAATTGATAGTATCAACCATGTAGGTATTATCGGTCACATGGCTTGTAATCATTTATGGAAGCTCCGTCCCTCGTCGCATTTCTTAAATAAATTGGGCAGTAGTTGGAACAGGAGCAAATGTTTCGAAAAAAGTTTTCTTTAAAGCCAGGACAGTTAGTACCTGTTCCTACAAAAACATTGCTCCGGCCATCCACAGTGGAATAAAGAAAAACTTCAAAGGAATGTCAATCTTTTTAATTATATACATTTTTTTAAATAAAAAAATAAATATGAAATCACAATTTTTTACAGATATCAAATTTTCAGAAGACATATTATAAAGCATAAATAAAATTGTATGTATACTTAGCAGAAAAACATTCTGAGATGACTGCACGTTTATTTTTTGCATGATTTTGAAATAAGTTTTACCAAATTTTGCACAAACAACTTAAGGACGTCCTCCCTCTGTTTTCCGACATCGATGACTTCTTCGTGATTAGGATTATCTCTTATCTCATAATCAGTTATACACATATTAGTAATTAAACTAAATGCAAGGACGGTTAAATTGCAGTGTCTGGCTGTTATAACTTCATGAACGGTTGACATGCCAACTGTGTCAGCCCCTAACATGCTCAGCATCCTTAATTCCGCAACTGTTTCAAAGTTGGGACCGCCTAAACAAGTGTAAACGCCTTCGTGGATAATATCCTGCATCTTTAATTCTTTAGCAACTTTTTTTGCCTCTCTGATTAATTCCCTGCTATAAGCCGTGTTCATAGGGGGAAATCTCGGACCAAAACGCTCGTCGTTAGGTCCTTGTAGAGGATTGTTTCCTGCAAATCCCATGAGGTTAATATGATCTTTCACTAACATTATATCTCCAACTTTGAAATTTGGATTTAAGCCTCCTGCGGCGTTCGTCGCAATCAAATGAGTCACCCCTAGGAGTTTCATTACCCGTACTGGCATAGCGCATTTCCACAATGGATATCCCTCATAGTAATGAAAACGACCCTTCATGCACACGACAGGAACTCCGGATAAGTGACCGAAAACTAATTTTCCCACATGCCCTTCTACCGTACTTCTAGGAAAATGCGGAATTGATTCGTAAGGAAACTCTATTTTCCCATCCAGAGCGTCTGCCAAGCAGCCTGCAAAATACAATAGTATAAATATAACATTTTTTTATTGTCTTTAAAATTATCAGTGTGCATGATGATGAAAAATTAGAGAAATATCGAGTATCTAAGTGTTATAAGAAATTCTAAAGACGAGGCGTTACAAAAGAGTAACTCAAACAGCTAACCATAAATTCATTGAGCAAAAAAGAATTTAAAAAAATTAAATTTTGCACTGACTTTTATCTCAAGCCGCCACATTTTTTATGTAATTTTGGTATAAAAAATAGAAATCCTTAAGAAGAAGAGGGAGATTATAATAGCGATCGTAATCGCATTTTTCCTATGCTTGTCTATAGTTCAAGCAAACGTATTGTTTTTTAAACCAAGCATTCCTTTATTTAATTTCTTCATTCCCGTAAAATTGACACCTAAGCTGTTTGCCGATTATAAATACCAGAGGTTTAGGCTAAAGCGAATACTAATACAAGATATTGCAATTTCTTTGGATACGAAATGACAATTCTCATAACCCTGTTTGAAAGTTAGCATTCTTAAAAGATAATGGTGTATTTTTAAATATCGACTTTAGAAAGAATTTTTGTTAAAAGTCTTGTTTAATTAATCTTGATCTTAAAATCTTCTTTTTTCTTGAACATTAAATTTTTTGGCAGTTGAAACCCCTTGGATAGACTGATTAGTTGATGATTAAATTTTACATAAGGAGCTGAACTGAATCAAATTTGACGTGTATAGCTTCAATGGTTCTTGAATTTATTCAAAACTGTTTCAGATCTAATATTTAATAGCCTAAGCTGGCGTGATTTTTTTCCACCACTTGTACCAAAGGATAAGCACATTAATGTTGAAATATTGTTTAAAGTCAACAAATATCGCTGCGTCTGCAGTTGCAAACCGGCAGCTTTTGGCCGGACGGGACGCTACTACTCAAATTTGTTTTTTTTTTCAAAAACTCCTTGATTTGTACCACCTGAAACTTAACATTCAATAATAAGAAAACTAAATATTATAGACCCTGAAATAAAAAATATAAAAATTATTTTCTAATGGCGTGTCTACAAACTTGTTATGTTGCATTTTTTAATTTATAATCGCCTATCTAAAATAAGTTAAAACTTATACGAAAACCATACTTCCAACGTGTGCATTTTTTTGCGAGCGATACGATGTTCGCGGCGAAACCTATTATTGACTGTAATTAAGAAACGCTACCGATTTTATTGTCTGCCATTACACTTTTGTGGTCAAATTGTATTCCTAAAGCCGAATTTCATAGTCTGCAGGTGGTAGAAATCAAGTTTTTGAAAAAAAACAAATTTGAGTAGCCGTCTCCGGCCAAACGCTGCCGGTTTGCATTGGCAGACGTAGCGATATTTGTTCACTTTAAACATATTTCACCATTAATGTAAGTACTTATCCTTTGGTACAAATGATGGGAAAAAAATCACGCCAGCTCTTATTGGCTATAAAGGATCCTAGAGCCCTTAGGAAATAAAACCATTAAATCGCAGTTTTTGATAAAGATTTACGACTAAAGAATTGTTCAGTTGCGTAGATGTGGTGGATTTCCAATACGTTTCAACCTATAACATTAATTTAAAATTTCTAAATTCTGAAACATTTTTAAGCAAAAGATTTCTTTATTTATTATGATAGCTGATGCAATTTAACTAAAAAGGTAATAATGGCGTACTGTCACATCAGCACAACAAAGAGTTCAGTTATAAAATCTTTTTGTGTTCCATTTCAACGAAACAGTTTAATATCTTATAAATTATTCAAAATGAAAGATCACAAATACCACCACATAATCTTGAGATCGAAGTATGACCATTGGGTCGAATATACTTTAGTATTACGTTATCTAACGTTACTTACTTTATTTGCAAGTTACAAGGTGTATAAGTATTTGCAAAACATCACAAATTCCCAAATGTCTCGAAATATGTTTGGCTTAGATTAATGAAACTTGGGCTGAGGACTTAATCAAATCAAAATGATCAAAATTCACTGAATTTGAATGCAATTATATCATTTACTTGATTCACAATTAGATATATTTTATTTTATTCGAAAACCAATAATTTGCAAGTTATAATTTTTTAAATCTAAAATAAACCTATCAGATAGTTGATAAATCCAAAAATTATCCTAAAACTGTATCTTTTACGAAAACAATGTATGCGAATTTTGTATCTCAATTGCAATTTTAAATAGCAAATTGGTTGGTGGTCGAGCGGCTCGAGGCGTCAATACTTGAATCGATGAATGTCACTGTCGCGGGTTCGATCTTCACGGCCGTAGAGTATATTCGTAGAGGGGAATTAGGCACCCTATCTGCGGGTATGATGGGGTGGAAGAACGTTGGCTTAGCTCAATGTGAGATATTGATATCGGTCGACTTTTGACCACCCCCCTAACTAATGAAATTTTCCAGGTTTCCCTCATTCCTGCAGTGAATGGTGGTTAGGGCTAACGTAAGTCGTCCCTGGGCGCACATGCAGCCCGCTGAATAATAATGTGCCGCCCCCTCTCCCGCACAAGTCTCCAAGTTCTGGGCTAATCCTTGCGATTAGAATGAGGGGTAGAGGTATTATTATATTCAAATTCGCTAGTTTGAATTTCATTTATTTACATGAAACATTTTTCGAGGTATTCCGTAACATATCTTGTAACTGCAAATAAAATAACTTTGGACTAAGGTAGGTATATTTGGTCCAATTATCATATTGTCGTAATCAAAAAACAACAGGAGTTTCAAAAAACGACAAATATATAGGGTATTTATTTAAAAATAGTTACACAAGTTTAGTTTATATCTTCGAAATACAAGTCATATTCTTTATACAGGGTGTCCCGTTCATGTTTCAAAAAAACTTGTGTGCAAGTTCCTTATGGGAAAATAATGGGGGTAGTTTATGTATAGTTTTTTTCTTAGACGCCGTGTTTTCGAAATACAGTGTGTTGAATTTGTTACTTTCCAAATGGTTTTCCTTAATTATCTTTAAATCGGCTAATGATAAAAATGTCAAACGACACGAGTAAACATCAACTGTGCGTTAAGAATAATGTGCATACGATTTCTTTCTGAAAAGCAGTGTCGCCGATACAGGTAATTGAAGGGGTACAATGGAAGAAAAAATATGTTGTCAAAATTTATTACATTTCTAAACGGTTCTGTAAACTCTAAAGGATACTACAAAAAAGAGATATACTTGTCGAAATTCGGTAGCATGTACCATTTTCGGTAAAAATGAAGTTGCATTTTTTTTTGCTCACATAAAACGGCTCAAGTACACGACGCAAGATAAAGGTTTCCAACCTAAAAGGCATACTACTTTTAAAGGGACGAGCCGGTGGACTATTAATAGGAATTTTGGGAGGCATCAATAATTAGGGGTGTGTCATATTTTTTTTGTGTGTAGGCACGTGTGTAACGACACGCAAGTATACATATGCATTATAAAAAGTGAAGAGTATACAGGTTTTGAAATTATTTTGTCTTGCCACATTATTTTTCTTGTCCCTGAGAAAATTAATATTTTGAAATAAGAATTTGTGTCATATTCTGTAGAAAGTAGGTAGGTAGGTCATGAAGGCAACAAAATAAAAAATATTGTAAACTACAGTTTTATTATAACTTATACAGTTTCGGGAGGAAAGGGAAATATTTTAAGGACGTGTTCTGGAAGTGAAAATAAGTACCTAAATAAGTTCGGCATTATGGGTCCGGAAATGTTTCCTTTCTGAGATAGATATCGAAAGAAATTTAAAATCCGGTTTTTTCTAAATATATCGAAAACGATTTAAGATATTACACTGCCACTGTACTATACACCAAAGCTCAGTGTAATATCTTAAATCGTTTTCGAAATATTTAGAAAAAAATTATTTTTTTTTAAATTTTACATTATCAGAAAGGAAGCATTTCCGGGCCCATAATGTTATGAACTTATTTACTTATTTTGACATCATTTTATAAAAAATGAAAAAACAAAACAGTCTAATAATATGTCCAACCGAATCAATAACGGTTGTAATCTGTTTGGCATAGATGTAACAAGGCGTCCGTCGTATATAATTCACGTCTATAGCGTTCTAAATGTTTTGTATACGTTCCCAGAGTGTATCTCTATTTGGTGGAATATCGTCATACTGTTCATTCAACTGACGTTTACATAAGCCCATAAATGTTTTTTTTATAAGAAGTAATTTCCATTTTATTTCATTGCAAAATATTGATTAGAACCCGAGTTATTTATTTATTTATTTATTCATTCCAAACAGACAAACTGTCTAATTACATGGACAATCATAACATTTACTTCTTACAAATAATGTGCATGACAACAACAGTAACATGAGAACTACAGCAATTTACATCAATTAAACAAATTAATAGTAAAAAAAATATAAAGAAAAAAATATAAAAAGAAAAATATAGGGTGCGAATCAAGGTACATAGCTATAATTAAATAAATTTCGAATTCTATTATAAAATTTGTACATCGAATAGTTTTAACAACAGGTATAAAAAGTAAAAGGTAATGTCTGGCTGTTATATGGGCGAAATATTAAATTTAAATAATGATAAAATATACGAATCATTTATAAGATATTTTAGTATTTTATAGACAAACACTAATGACGCAATACTTCTGCGATTAAAAAGTGTTTTCAATTGAAACTCTTGACTCTTATCACGGAAATATTATTTTTGGGGGTGAACATGAGGGTTAGTTTGCATCCGTTTAAATCCGTTTTAGACTAAAAGAAAAAATATTAATCCTTATTAATATGTATTTACCTTTTTGAAATTAACAATGGATATTGAGCATACAATAATTTAAAGAAACACGTTAACTGACGCACGCTCATTGACAATAGCAAACGAAATAATCTATCTTTGTCATAAGCATACGAGTTGTCCACAACTTCGGTACCTACCATGAGTGCGACAAAGCGAACGTGATTTTTTATCTTTGTCCTGGTAGTGTCGTAGGAGCTAAATAAAATTCGAAATATAAAAAGATAAATAAATTTGTATCTGTCTAAAAAGCAAACGTAAAAAAAAATTCGAAGGTAACTTTTCATTATTTTAAATAATCAATCGAATAGTATAGAAAAAAATTGTTTTAGTTTTGTTACATCATTAAAATTAACGAATAAAAATTTGAAATTGTTATATAACTTTCTAATTAAAAATTAAAAATTATATATATTTCTCTGAAAAGAAAAGTTACATTTTTTAGAGTAGATTGAAAAAAAAACATTGATTGATTACAAAATCATTCATTTTTCTGCTTGTTATAATTTTTTTAAATCTCTGAAATCTTCCCTTATCTTCCAGCCTCCCTAACTCTGTTAATTGTAATAGTACAAGAAAAAGTGAAGAAGCCATTTTTATGTAGAATTGTATGCTTTACAACATTTATAAGGAACTTCAACTGATTTCATTGCGGGCACCTATACAGTGTTCATTAATGGCATTTAATGGCATAAGAATTAATGGCGTAAGAAAAACCAGAGGCCCATTCTGTGGCTAAAATTAAGTAAATTTTGTTAAACACACGTAGATTCTTTCCGAGCCGCAGGGTTTTCAAAATAAAAAAAATAAAATTTTTAATTTTCTTAAATCCATTCAATCTAACTATTCGTAAGTAGGTAGTAGACGTTTCGCAAGATTTATTAACCAGGATGAATCGATTTTTCTATTGTAATGTAAATGCAACTCTTTTAATAGAAACAAGATAATAAAAAATGTATACGGGGTCTGCTATAAGAGTTTGCCGATTAGTCGCGTTTTAAAAATGCCAATCTACCAGGAAAGCATTTTTGTACAAAATCGTAAAATGTCAGATGTGACGGTAAAATATTGCCACACGAGTTTAATGGGAACGCCCCATATAGACAAGCGGTTAAGCCGTCAAATTTCTAACAAAATACGATTCAGATTGGAAACCTTTATCTTGCGTCGAGTGTACATTAACAAAATATTAAATTGAAAGAGGACCTTACCACTGAATGAGCTAAAGACATTTAGCTATCAACAGTATTTGCATTTAAGACTATAATTTTAATTTCTCACGTATCACATGAAACAAGTTAAATTGTAAAACATTTTAAATAAAAAAAAAATTAAATTTATTTTAAGTTTCAGTTTGTTGTAAACTAACATTTAAAAAAGTAAATCAAAATAAACAGATTATGGTAATTAATTAGTTATTATTAACTAATTTTGGATTTTGTAAACTACTACACTACCATTATCTACCAAAATAAACAATTGTTGAATTGACTGAATTGTTGATGGACATGAATGCTAAAAAAAGTTATAAAAACAGAAAAATATTAGGAAACAGACTCGGAGACATACAGAACAAAACAGCTGCACAATTAAATAAATGTGTAAACTCGAAATACTACATTAGATATGCAACTTCATTTTTCTTGAAAATGGTACATGCTACCGAATTTCGACAAGTATACCTTTTTTTGTAGTATACTTTAGAGTTTACAGAACCCTTTAGAAAATGTAATAAATTTTTGACTTTAACATATTTGTTCAATTGTACCCCTCCAATTACCTGTATCGGCGACACTGCTTTTCAGAAAAGGACCGTTTGCACATTATTCTTAACGCACAATTGATGTTTACTCGTGTACAAATTTTGCCATTTTTATCTTTAGCCGAAAGATAATTAAGGAAAACATTTAGAAAGTAACAAATTCAACACACTGTATCTCGAAAACAGGGCGTCTAAGAAAAAAACCTTACATGAACTACCCCTATTATTTTCCCATGAGGAACTTGCACACAAGTTTTTTTGAAACATGAACGGGACACCCTGTATATGTCTTTAAAATCGCAAGAAAATTTCTGGTTAAAATCAAATTAAATTTTATATGATCCAAATAGTCTACAGAATGTGATAAACTGAATAATTTTCAACAGTGAAAGGTAATGTGAATTGTACAATTTTGTTAATAACTCCTTATACAGGGTGTTCCTTAATTAATATAAAATCGTTATTAAGACACGGTGGAAATATTTCTTTTAATAATAAATATAAGCGGTCATTAATTTATGTATGTATATAAATACGTATAAATAATAGCACAAATTTCATCATTGCCCTCTGACACCGAGCTATAGGGGGCACAATAATAAATAATATTGTAAATTATTTCATGATGTAGAAAATAACGCAACATTTCCACATAATTATCTTGTAAATTACAAAACAAAATAATATCTTAATCATTGGTGGTTTTTTAACATTTAACAATTTTTCTTGGACTAAGATAATAAAATATTTCACAATAATAATTTAATGGAATTCTTTTAATAAGCAACACAAAGAGATAAACAAATCAATAACATTTTTTTTTTGAAGATCGAATAAGGTGACTTCCAGAAATAATTCGTGACAAATTTGTGTTTAGTTATCTAGATGCAGATATAACATTTTTCTAATTTGATTTATTCAAAGGTCATAATTTAAGGATTTAAAAAACATATGTAAGTACGTTATTTAAAAAAAAGTACATCGTACATGTACAAAGAGAAAAACATTTTGTTGACAAGTAAGCAGATATTGAATTAGATAATTATAAGTTCACCAACCAATTTTCGACAAGCAATTGATCAAGAAAGTTTTCGGAAATGTACGTAATACAAATATCGTTGCAAAATTTTAATTTCAATGAACTGGTCAAAAAAATAATTCATTAGTCAATTTTAAACATTATTATTATTAGTTCTTTTACTTTTAAAGTATTAATTGTTTTGTCAATATCTAAATATTGAGTATTAAAGAGATCACGATATAACTTCTGTTTCATAATGAAAATTTAAAAAAGATTTGGGATCACTTAGTAAATTAATATTTAATGGCTTTTGGTACCAATTCAGTTTCTAGAATTTCAATATTTGTTTTTATTTTAAATAATATTAAAAATAGGTTAATTATAATTACGTAGTTAGTCTAGCATAAATTGTACCAAATTATTTCAATGTTATGGTGTGCTGCGATTATAATTCGTTGTAGGTGTTGGCCAAGATCGCTAAAAGAAGTAGGTTGCCTACAAACTGCCGATCCCCTCGCACCACTTCCACTCATAAACTCATGAGTGACGTCATTGGTATTATAAATCGAATAGTACGTATTATGTAGATTATGTTGCTCGTTGCTCCTTGTATGCGATAATCATTTAAAACAGCTTCCTGCTTATACTGGAAGTAGGTAAATCATAAAGTTTTAATTTAGTCGCATCTGACCGAAATTATGACTATTTTGTTGCAGCATCGAAAACAATCGATTTACCTAACTACTTAATCATATGTTGCACATCGAATTGTGTTCTTGTTTTTTTTTTACATATTCGATACCTAAATAATGTTATAACTGCAATGTTTAAAAATATCTACTCACGCAAGAACTATTAAAATTATTAATAATTCAAATAACTAATACTGAATTACATGATGGAAATTAAATTTTTAATACGATGACATATTCCCGCCTCAGAAATGCTGCCATACCATTGGACAGCTCAAGGTCAAAGTCTGTAGGCAACTTACTTCCTTAGAGACCTTGGAAGTTGGTAATCTAAAAATTAATTGTGTGCAAATATGGAACGCGTTTTCTAATGTTTTAACGTAAATCACTTTATCGCAAAAAATTATGAATTATAACGAGATGTATGAAATGTGACACCAACCAATATTTAAAATCAAAAATACAACCTTCATCCCAATACGCACCCATGCCAGAGCCACAAATAATTCCTACCATAGGTTTAAATGGCACTTGTTGTCGAAGAAAATTTGCAGTTTCCGTAATGGTTTCATAAGTATACCTGCAAAAAATGTATACATATATATTATGTTAATAGTCAGAATTGGACTTCTTGACAGTTACAGAGAAATCACAATTTAAAATATAATTTCCTTGGAACCCTACTTTATCCAGTGAAATCGGTACTCCAATCCGTCATTTTATTTGCACCCTGTATACCTATATAGGTACCATCTATTATACATATAAATGTTGATGACTTAAAATAATATATATTGTACTTCTTTTTCAAGTTCAGTCAGAAATATCAAAATTTAAATTAATCTGCCTTATTTAATCCAAAGAACAGAAGAATTCTGAAAACTTAAAATATCACGTAAATAACGAAAAAAGAAGTATAACATTTTATATTGCTTGTACAGGATGTTTCTAAATTCTTATCATGCATATTTTATCATATCATATTTTATTTATCATGTTTTATTTTATTTATCATATCATATACAATCATAATTTTTGTCGTATCAAGAAAAACTTATAAAAGAAGGGTTTAAAACCACAATATTGAACTTTTTTAAGAATCTTATATTTTTACAGTCATGAGCAAAACCACACACGATTAGGTACCTATTGTGAAATATTTCTGATCATTTTTATAAAAAAATGATTTGAAATTAAAAGTAGTACTTATTAAAAATGTTGTAAATAAATAGTAACTACATACATTTATGTCACATAATTTTTGTCTGAATATTAATGTATAAATATATAAACATAATTATTAAAAGAAATTTAAAAACTAATGTAAAAAAGTAAAAACTACAAGAGACTCATGCGAATGTCAAATTAGATTGACCTAGTAGTGATTTTGCAATATTTTCTTCGAATAAATTTTTTAATAAAAATTTTCCAATGTCATGACCAAATTATATCGAGCAAAACAACAATAATTAAGTTATAGATGAAATAAGAGAAGAATGAACAATTTACTACCTTTTTAGTTGATCAATCTAATTTAGTTTGAAAAAATAAAATAGAATTATCCTTACTTATCGTTATCTGTATGAAGCACATGGTTTTCAAAAAATTCTTCATCAGTCGAGCCTAATCTTAATTTTTTATCGATATTTCCATTCACTTTATACGCTGTATTCATCATTTTATGGCTTTCTGATATTTTCACAATGTTAAGCTCATACAGTTAACCCTGAAACTGAACTTCATTTCCCCATTTAAGCGCTTTATATGAGAGATAAAAAACAAAAACATTAATTTACGTGATAAGAGGGGATAAAGTGTGAAACGTCAAAAACATTGCATTATTGTTTATTTCTTCCATTAGCTTCTTTAAAATATTTTGCATTTGCTTATCTAAATAGTTTCATAATTTGACCTACACATAGGATTCCATGAATTACACTGAATGTATGGGATTTTATAAATAGTAGCATCACCGCGATAACAAAAATAAAGATACCTACATCTATATAAAAATACATAATATTGTAGAACACCCGTAAAAAAGAAAGCAAGCACCACTTCTAATCTAATCATATACAGTACTAAGGGACCAAAACACAGAGCGATTTTTGCTCAAATAAATAAAGATGTTGAAATAAAGATTTTTGAAGTTGTAAGAAAATAGTATATTGTTATATTAGGATTAAAAGTGTTACTTTCGTGGCGAGCAAATTTTTTATTTGCGAGACGATGTGTAGCGTAGCCGAGAGGATGCAAAATTGTGAGACAAAAAAGACACATTTAATCCGAATAAAACATGCTATTTTTTCTCGAATCGAAATCCTCCATTTAATTATTAATTTGTGCTTTGAAATTATTCAAACCAAATTTGGATAATAAAGCAAAGTAAGTAGGATATATCGATGTAGTCATGGATACTTTGTCAAGCATTAGTCGCCATATTGTTAACTGAGTTCATTTATGATTGTTTCTGATTCAGTTTGCTGATAACTCTGTAAAAATGAAATCTAATGAAGATTGAAATGTACGTAAGGAAATACTGGATTGTGCGAAAGAGGTTTCTTTGAATCTTCTCCCAAAGAAATCTCGAGAAATTTATATGAATGTGTCTACCAACGTTTTATAGATTGGTGCAAAGAAAAAACATTAAGATGTATTTAGAAGATGTATTGATGGTGTATTCCTCAAATAAAATGAAGACATCAACGCTTTGGTCACAATATTCTATGTTGCGGTCAACTTAGGATATAAAGAAGGGGATTCATATAAGCAAATAATCAAAGTTACGTGCTTCTCTCAAGAGACAAAATGAGGGATATGTAAAAAATAACGAGAAGCAAGGAGCAAGTTGATTGCTTTTTGAATAGTGCACCTGATAATTTATACTTGATGATCAAGGTAAAAACTTTAAAAATAAAATAATAACATTTTTAAAAACTTCTTTATAGGTCGTCCTTATATTGGGGTTGCTGGTGTATGCCGCTCTGATGAATTAGTCAATTTAACAATTGATAATGTTGAAGATGTGAAATCCACCTTAATTATAAAAATTCCCAATACCAAAACCAAGAGACCACGTTCTTTTACTGTGGTGGGAGACAATTATTTAAGTTTTTATCGAAAATATGTTGCTTTACGTCCACCCGGATTGGTAGAACGTCGATTTTTTAGTGAAATGGTGGTAGGTATTCATAAAATCAGTACCGTCTCTCGGTGGCAAAATTTTGGAAACTGGACAACTGGAAAGAGTACAGTGGACGTAACACGCGTTACGACGTCTGCTACCTTTTTAGTTGACGGCAGTAGTGACCTCACTTGTCTTCAAAGAAGATGGAGATCGGGCACTGTGGCGGAAGGCTATATTGAAGACTCACTTTTGAATAAAGAAAATATTGCGAAAATAATACTGAAAGTTGATTGTGATAATGATAAACCAAGCACCGTTGACATTTCTGATTTCACAACATCTAAAAATACTTAATATAACTATTAATGAAAACGTGTTGGACTATTTTGAGAATTATTCCAAGAATGAGGATAGTGACAGTTTCAGTGGTCGATTTTTGTTTATAAATAAATTAATCTATAATAAATCCTCTTATTATGACCCAGGAGTTTGTGGCTAAGGGTACTCCCAACCATTCTAGGGTATTAGAGTCTACGCTTGCACATTTCTCCCTGTTAACCACGACAGTTTAAAATTTGAATGTTTACAAGTCACGTGACCATCGAACATAGGCAACCAACAATTCGTGGTTGGTAATATCAACTGAAAATCCCTATCCCTCACAAGAGTGGTTGAACGGGTTATATAATTAAATAAAATTATTTTTTTAATTTTTTGTTTTTTCGTTGGAATATTTTTAACTTTATTAAAAGGAGAAAACTATCAAACTTCACTTATTAATGAACAAATTGCAAATTTTTACTATGAAAGTAAAAACAACATGATGTGAACTAACAGTATACTATAATCTTTTATTTAAGTACAGAGTAAAATAAAAATAGACAGTTTACTTTTGATCATAGATAAAACAGCAATTCAAAAAACTTACATTAATTTACAAAGTATTACTCTTTGATGCAATATAAAATATATTCAAACTCATTTAGTGAGCTATATTGCCATATTTGCGATAACATTACATATTATGTTCAAATTGATGTAACAAAAGCCGGGATACGTGGTAATTTATTTGTTAGTTCTCGGAACGTATGGGCCAAGAAGTAAAGTATTTCAGTCAACACTAATTTATCGGAAAGTTAATGGTTTTCAAGTAGGTTTAACGTCGCCAAAACCGTCCTTCGGGGAAGGCTTCACGAAATTTAGCAATATTTTTTAACAAGTTCACTTAAACTGTCGGGGCCATGTGTTGAGCAGGTATAAAGAGAAAAATCGATATTTCAAATAACGCGCAAAATGCATTCCAAAGAACGTAGGAATTCAAAGAATAAGTTGTTAGAATGTTGTCAGGAAAATAATAATAGGTCAAATAGCTGGTTTTTAGGCGGATTTTCCAAGCTGTAAGAATAGATTAAATGAGAAGGGACTAATCCGTCCCGTATTGCTATGCGGAGTTACAAGAGGAAGGTATAGGGTTGTTTGTAAGTTTAGTCTCAAAATTATTTAGACAAATGTAAATTCAGCCCATTAGACAATTATTAACATGGCATAGTTATTCCAAAGCGTCCCGACATTCAGGGTTCCCGCCAATAAGATAAGAACAGAAACTTCTGGACCCAAGAAATGGGCGTGTCGAAGTGAAGTGTCGAATTCAGGAGAGATCTACGAAAAAGAGGCAGTTCTTCCTTGGGTTTCACATTGAGCAGTCTACTTAGTTTTAGAGTCTCGGGTTAATTTAATAATGGATAAAGTTAAAGTCATTCCAATTTTTGCTATGGATCGCCCATTCCCTGATTCTCGGTCCGCTGTCGCGTGTCAATAAATTAATTAATAATGTTGTTCGAACCCGTTGTGTCGTTATTTTGTTTGTTTGTTCTGTTTTTATTGTTATTAAAACTATTCATGGAAGTTTTGGTGTTTCCTTTTGTTTCTCCCAACTTAAGTGTCACCCTGTATAGCCAGCCACCGGATTACATTCTACGTAAGCAACAGAGGGTAAGTGCCTAAAATTCAATCTCTGAACATACAACATTTCTAAGTCCCACGTATCTATTAATTAAAGTATAATGATAATTATAAACTCCCTTTCGAGAATTGAATAGTAAACTCTTTTCAAATCCAGACTCGTTATGATACTGGTCATAACAAAATATAGATAATTAAAGAAATAATCTCTCAAGTTACAATGTCCTTCACTAGCTATGCACAAATTTACTCTCCTGTGCATATTTTCATATACACCTTGCAGTTGGTGTATGTAATATTGTTAATTTCTTGCTTCTAATTCATATTGTGCGTCGTTATTTTTATATAGAAAATAGAATTTTTCAGATATCCAAACAAAAAATAATCTAAAGGAGCTAGATCCGGTGATCTCGCTGGCTACAACCGTCGATCAATTAGTCGATTATCATAAAACTCTTCCAAAAATTGAATTGTTATTCATGCAGTATGTGCAGTTGCTCCATCTTGTTGAAAGAAACGTATTTGTAGTTCATCATCATGTAACTGTGTTCTATAAGATAAGGGTTTGATATATTTCAGCATTTATAGTTTCGTAGAAAAATATAGGTCCTATTATGACTTCTTGACATAGCTACCCAAACGCCTACTTTTACGGCATGTTCTATGAGATTCTATAATGTTGCCTATTTACATAACTTAATATGTGTAACGAGTGAAAAATGACAACAAACGTTTTCTATATACCACTTACAGTACTGTAATCGTCTTCGATAATCTGTGGGAAGTACTTCCTGCACAACAGTTGCCTTGTGTGGGTGTAAATACAGTTGTGTTTTAAAACTTTATGATATGTTCCAACTGAAAGCCCTAAAATGAAAATTTTAGGATATTAACTATATCTCAACTCAATCTCAAATTCAAATAAACATTTCAAAGTTAAAATATTTTAGAGGCAGAGATTAAATTTGAGCATATTTGCACGAATTTAACAAACAAAATATACCTGTTTAAGCAGACAACTTTGATTTGGATTTTGTATTTATTAGTTGCTGTAAGTACAGTTGGTCTGTCCGTAGATGTTCCTTTGCAAATGCAGTGTTTGGTTTTGAAATCTTTTGAAAATAGTACATTTCCGGTTTAAGTTATACAGTCAATGTTTGCGTCTAGAAATTCCGTCATAAATTGTTCGTTGCAGGACTGTAAAGAGTATGTCCATAACTCGACATAAAGCTGGGACAGCTTTATGTCGAGTTCTGCGAAAACGAGCCATTACAATACAGGCATCTTGTTCTGGATAGGTAAACTGCATAATGCGTTCTGAAATAAAAATATTATTAACTTCAAAATGTTGTTTCTGTTACAATTTACCAGTAATTCGACGAAACGCTAACAAATTTAGCTGTGAAAACAACTGATTGATTTGAAATATGTACGATATTAATATTAAAGCAAAAAAAAAAGGATATCAGTCAATGAACTCAAACGATAACATAACAGGCACGGATGACGGACGCTACTGAGTAATGCTCAAATGTCATTTTAGCGTCGTCAGTCATAATGTTACGTTTACAATAAACAACATCAAACCGTTGCGTCTATGCTCGAGATAATCCGATCACAGGTTGGTTAAATAAAATCATCAGCCGGTAAAACGAACCTCATGACGACTACCCCCCGGGGGGCTAGACAAGCCGGCGACGAAAGAAAAAAAAAATCAAGACACGAAGAGAGCCAGAAGTGGCTCCCCTGCCGGCGGCGGCGGGGGCCAGCCAGGGTAAGAGGAGGTCCATCGTCCACCCCGGCCACGTTTGTGGTCGGGGTGGACGATGGACGGGGCCCACCTTCACGAGGCTGCCCAGGCCTACAGAGATAAAGCAGTACAAAGAGGGATAGTCCCCCTCGGTCCCAAATTATCGTGGCCACGTTTAACGCCAAAAATAACGGCGCGGGAAAACGAAATGTTGTGTTTTAACAATATGTTTTAGTAATTCTTAATTTTACCAAAATTTAATTGCCAGCGAAGGAAATAAAATTACTGCTTCAAACAAAATTATTGGTCTCATGCTTTGAAGGTGATTCTCAACTAACTATCTAACTTAAAATAAATTCATAAATGGAAGTAGATCGGCCAACGCTTCGTTATTGAGGTACAGACTGGTAACCTAAAACCTTTATGTTTTTGTGAGTTCTTCATCAATAGGGTGATTTCGATTTTTTTTCTGACACTACCACATTAGTTCTTTATTAAATTTAACCTTTCATAATATTTGCAGAATATTGAACGAAAATTATTGTACATATATTACATACCATAAATACACATACATAATGGGTTCATGTTACTGTCATAGATTTCAGGTTAAATATCTAAAATTCGATAAAGTTTGGTTTTGTGTACAAAAGTGGCATGATTTTTTAATTTACGTAATAATAAAGTTAAATAATTTATGGTGCAATTATTTTTATATCTTAAAGTATTGCGAGGCTCAATAGAAGTATATATTTATTTATATTAACAAATAATATAATTTTCGCAACACTTAAACATTCTTAACTTAAACTAATTAAATAATACATGTTGCATATTTATCAGAATATTTACGCAGATTATATAGCCTGATGAAAGACCCCCCTAGTTAATATGTACGTACGTACATACATATATCGTGTACATTATATATAAATTACAGTGCCGGTTATAAGTAGCGGATTTTCCAATGTATTATTGACTTAAATTCGGTAACGGTGCAGATTTATTTTATTTCACTAATGACAGCATTTTTGTGGAAAATTGATAGTATGATTTTTATGTGCAGTGTTCTTTTAGTGCTTACAATTGCACATTTTTAGTGTTTCAAAAAATTTTGCGCGAAAGTTAAACTGTCATACAAGGTATAGAAAGATATACACCAGAGGGGCAGGGGTACGCGCCCCCCTCCCCCCTAATTATTGCTGCATGCTACAAATTTCAAAAAGTGTTTAGGTTTTGAAATTTTATGTCGGTAGGTCGCTGATTACGTGACCTTTTTTTAGAATGAAACGAAAATGTGTTTTAAGTTTTGGTGGTTCATTTTGAGGCCTCTATAGAACTTACAGCCCTAGGTCAACCCCTAGCAAAATTCTTAGCTACACCCATGTACACACCGCTTGAATTCCGAATATTTAAAAAAATATCACTAAGTTTTCCGAAAACCTATCGTCACATTAAATTTCATCATTTTTATCTTGACAACTGGTACACCCAATTAAAAAAAATTACATATTGCAAAACAGGGAATCTAAATTTATTTAAATTGGGTCATATGACTACCTCTCTAATTTAAACATTTCGGGACATGAGCGCCATTGTTGCGAGGGCGAAATGAAGATAAAGATCAACATTAAAAAAAGTAAAAGCATTTCGGGATTTATTTAAATTACTTGGAAAATATATTTATTTAACCATATGGACTGTATATACAATATTGTCGATATTTCTGTTATAAACCTCTATAGAGGGAAGAAAAAGAACAGTTAATGTAAGTCCTCATCTGATAAACAAATAGAATAATTGAGTAAGGCTAGTCCGAAAGGAGTAGGATTAAACCTACGACACATGAAAACCAAATGCTGTAAATATTCTATTAGAGATGTTAGTTCTTTGTCTAACAACAATAAATAAACAACAAAGAAAGGCTAGTACTGTACAAAATAGTGGCCTAGAAATAAGTGCCAAAATTACACACACTTAATTCATTAAAAACAATAACTTTTACATAATAAAATCTGAAAATTCGCATTTTTGACTGATGTTTTATACCCATCAAAATAATGCTAACGAGCTGCCTGTGAATTAAAGAAACAAAGGAACATATTCGAATATTTTATGAAATGATTTACTGTCTCAAAATTTTTGGCTAGCACCATTCTCACTAATGTAAGCTTTACCAAGAAGTTTTCGAAAAACGTATTAAACAAAAGTTGCTGCTTTTCATGAGTAAGTACGTAATTGAGATTTTTGCACTTATTTTTGAGAAATCCAGTATACTTATTGGAGGTCACTTATCATTAGAATTACTTAATTTGCAATTAATAAATAACAAACATCGCTCAAAACTATAAACACTGTACTTTTTTTAAAATATTTGGTAATGGTGTCTAAGTATATTAATTACATTTTTATGATTTATTGTGTACATGTTTTTCAAAACAAATGTTGTGTAATAGGTGGAATGATTAAAATTTCTGTAACTTTATTGAATTAAATTTAAACGTATTTATTTTATTATTATTTGAAAATACCACATACAGTGACATGATTAGCGGCATTTGCATCATCAAAGTTATAAAGTTATTATCCCTGATAACACAATTACTAACATTAAAAAATATAATTTTATAATTATGTAAATGAAAATTGTAGATATGTCTTCTTTTTAGAGATGTCACAGTTACAGACCATGCACTGCTCAATAATATAATAAAGTCGTTTGAATATTCCATATACATAGGCTTCATAAATAATTACAAGCCACGTGGCCGCACAGGCAACCAACATTACACGATTGGTACCATCAACTAAAAATGCCTAAACCTCAGTGGAACGGTTGAAGGAATTAGATGTAATTAAATAAAATTCTCTTTGAAATTAGTTACCGTAAATCGTTGATATTAAACTTAATCCATACAATTTAGTACTACGCGTATTAAAAATATTTTAATTTTTTCATTGGAATGCTTTTAACCTTAATAACAGGAGAAAACTATCAAACTTCACTTGTTAATGAACAAATATATTGTGACCGCGACGACTGTAGTTAAGAAAAAATATGATGTGTTCAAAGCATGTGGAGTAAGTGTTTACCTACATATTTATTGCTTTTACACCTTCTCATGTATATTTGTATAATCATAAGTATTTGTATTAACTGTTAGTATTTTATGTATAATTATTTAATATTTTTAATTTAGTTGTATTTTATCAACCTCAGTCTTTGTTTAGAGCATAATAGGTTGCGACCTGTGCTCATTTCATCAGTTTAATAATAATAATAATAAATTTCAATTTTTACTGTGAAAACAAAACGAACATGATGTGAGCCCATAACAGCTTATTATTTATTTTCATTTTTATTTTATTACGGAGTAAAATAAACACAGACGGTTTATTTTTTCTTATACAGGGTGTTTCGCATAAGAACCGACACAGAGCGGGGATATGTAGCGGAACCCAAAATATGGTGATTTAACGCAACTTACCTTTATACTAGGCTGCACCCCTGAGAAGTTATAGGCCTTGAGTGGGGTTTCAAATTTCGTTAAAAATCAATATCTCAATTATACTTGAACATAGAAAAACCAAATTTGGTACACGGTGTGAGTGTACTAAGAGCATTAATCGACAGTAAGTGGAGTTCAATTGAAGCATTTTAAAGGGTTAAGGGATAAGGAATAAGGGATGATGCAGCATTAAATGACAGAATTTTTTTAACCCGTTGGCGGACTTAAAAAACTATTACAAAAACACGAATAATTAATAATGTGTATTGTAGCAGTTATTTAAAATCATCAAAATTTCAAAAGTTGGCTATGAATTTAAACGTCAAACTTGACGATCAGGAAAAAAGTCATTTAATTTTAGTAATTGTTTGTTGAGTGTTTTGAAAATGGTCGGGAAGTTTTCATTTAGCGAACAAGTTGACATGCTATTAGTGTTAGGTTTCTGTGGAGAAAACTACAGAAGAACTGTTGAAGAATATCGGAGAAAATTTCCAAATCGTGTAATCCCCCATAGAAAAACATTTTCCAAGTTGAGACTTATTTTGATACAATTGAAGATGATCCACATATTAGTACTAGAATTCTATCTCGACAAACTGATGTATCGTAAACTTCTGTGTACCGAGTGATCAGACGTAATCTACTACACCCATATCATATCCAAAAAGTTAAAGAATTATTACCGAATGATTTGGTTAAACGAGTAAATTTCTGTCAGTTTATTTTACATCACGGAATTAATTTTCAAAAAAAATTCTCAGTTTTGAAGCTTGTTTCACCCGCAGAGGTATTACAAATAACTATCATGAGTATTCCGATGTAAACCGCCATTCAGTAACTCCTCGACATTTCCAACGCGTGTTTAAAATAAATGTTTGAATCGGTATTATTGGTTGGTATTTAACTGGTCCAGTTATTTTACCGAATCGACTAGATGGAGAAACCTATTTAGAATTTCTCCAAAACACAAAATGTGACTTCTTTCTTTGGGGAGCGTTAAAGGAATTTGTGTATTCCTCGCCAGTTGCGTCTCAAGCAGAATTGTGTAATCGCATTAAGGTTAAATGCACATTCATTAGAAGTAATCAACAGTTATTGGATAGAGTAGACTTCAAATTTCAACAAAGAATAAATTTATGCTTGAGAGAAAACGGTGATCATTTTGAACAATTTCTATAACTTATCAGTGAAAATTGTATGTTATGTAAGTTGTTTGTTTTTCTATTAAATTGTTCTTATTCTAACTTTTTTTCCTGATCGTCAAGTTGGACCTTTAAATTCATAGCTAACTTTTGAATTTTCGATGATTTTAAATAACAGCTACAATACGTATTATTAATTATTCATGTTTTTGTTGAAAACGACAAAGTTTTTTGAAAACTAACAAGAGAAAGAAAAGTTTTAGAATTAAATTCTCCATAAAATAAAGTAATAATTCGGGAAGTCCGCCAACGGGTTAAAAAATTTTGTCATATTTTAATGGTGCATATCATCCCTTATCAACCCTTTAAAATGCTTCAATTGAACTCTATTTACTGTCTAATAATTCTCAGGGATGCAGCTTAGTATAAAGGTAATTTAAATTACCATATATTGGGTTCTCCTACATGCCCCTGCTCTGTAACGCTTCTTATACGAAACACCTTGTATATATGACAGCATTATAAAAAACTTACGGTTTACTGTATTAATTTACAAACCATTGTTCTAATAACATTTTTTCGCAGCAATATAAAATAAATTCAAACTCATAAATTAGTAGGTACCTAATTATTAATATTGTCATATTCGCGACAAAAATAATGTACTATGGTCACAATTGCTACCTTCACTACTACTATGCACAAACTCCTGTGCGTATTGACATAAACATTTTCCAGCTGTTCCATTATAGGTATTGCTAATTTCTCGAATAATTGCTGCTTCTAATTCTTCGATGTTGTACATTCCTGTTTTAAAAAAAATGTTCAGATACTGAAACAAAAAATTATCTAAAGGAATTAGATCCGTGACTGGCTAGTCACAACCATTGACTAATCAGTCCATTACCATAAAATTATTTCAAAAATTGAATTGCTCTTGCAGTATTTGAGGTTACCTACTTTTATTGAAAGTAACCTACTTGCAACTCGTTATGTAATTGTGCTAAAAATTGCTCTAAAATAAGGGTTCCATATCTTTCAGCATTTATGGTCTTACACTTTATTATACGTCTTCTTGATATTTCTACCCAAACGGCTACTTCTAAGATGAAAATTGGTTTCTACAAATGTATGAAGATTTTCTGCAGCTCAGATGTCAACGAATTATTTTGGTTAAACAGATTAGACAATAATGTGATAGTCAAGTACCTACAGACTTACAATACGATTTTTGGCAATTTTTTGTAATATCGATGACTTTTTTCGAAAAATTCATTCAATCATTCATTGAAAAAAATTATAGAGGGTCTCGTTAAACAAACATCGGTTTTATGTTATTATAACTAAGAAACGGAAATGATAGAAAAATATCACGTAGGTACGCTTCTCATTGTATGCAAAAAAACTGAACAAAAAAGAATCCAAAAATATTTGTAAATAAAAAAAGTTGGTCGATGACAGAAAAAATAGCTAAGAAAGAAAAACCGAGATACGGTTTTCGCCGTTTTTTTTAAATTGTGAAAAAATCTCGAAAAATTCTTAATTGACCAGTTCATATAGCCAAAAAGCATTGACAGAGTATTTTCAGATTTGTTCATTTTGTTTTAAATATAGCTGCGAATATGTAAGTTATCCCTAAGCGAATCTGCTGATTGAATTAAATTATGAAATTTGTGTCATCTAACTACTAACAAGATGTATTAGAACTAGTCTAATAAAAGATGTAAGACTTTGTAACTTACGGCTGCTCCGGAAATTCATGAAATAGCCTTTCAGTTATTTTAATTTGCTGAAGCCAAAATTTTGGATTTAACATGTTTTAACAAATAATTTTCGTTACCACATTTGAAAAGAGAAACACTAACGTCAATGACACTTTTTTCGTTTCCCAGGATATATATTCATTTTACAAGTACAAGTTTAAATACATACCTATACAGTATGTCCGCGGATTAAATTTACAAGAGGGCAAATGGACCAAAAAGTGAAAGATACGAAAATAAGTTGAAATAAGTAATTGATAAAAGTTTTTGCTTGTTTAAAAAATACGAATCACCATGACGAACTTCAGTTTTGTTGTACAGGGTGGGTCAAAAAAACAAAAATGTTATTTTGGGTAAGACAACATTACTTATTTTGCAAGATACGAAAAAAAGCATTCTTGATAAAAGTTTTTACTTGAAAAAGTAGTGTACCGTGTGCCAAATTTGGTTTTTCTAAATTCAAGTATAAGTAAAGATATATATTTTTTTCGAAATTTTAAACCCACTTTCAAAATCTATAACTTCTCATGGGTGCAGCTTAGTATAAAGGTAAGTAGAGTTAAATCAGCATATTTTAGGTTCCCCCAATATTTTCTACCGGTGTGAAAACAGCAGCCAAAGATAGCAGCTAAATCGCCCGACCATGCCCGAACGCAAATATGGATATTCAAAATTAACTGGAGCGTTACAGACCATAATGATTTGAAATATTAAATAAAACAATTTGTCTGGATGCAAAAACAATTACTTGCGAAAAGCAAATAGGGGCGCAATCTACCCTTATCTGGAAACATGAAAAATACACACATTATAAATTAATGTCCCAATATTCCTAAACGGCATTAAATCGGAAGAATCTAGTTACCTGAAGACAACATAGAGTATCCCATCTGGAGTGTCTAGATGCAAAAATAATTACTTGCGAAAAGCAAATAAGGGAGCAATCCACCCTTCTCTGGAAACATCAAAAATATATAATTGAAAAATAATACCTATCTTGTGACGCACTTTTCCTCGGTTTTCTCTTTATGAGTTGGTCGGTGTTAATTTTTTAATATTTTTAATTATGGTGTGTACACCCCCTGTAATTTAATTTTTCGGAACGGTCTTCTATTCCTCGGACTGGACTCTAAACGGTAATGTTTAGTGAATAACTTATATAGTCGGTTTTGACGTGGGGGAAACTCCACGTATCCCTTACCCTCGGTTTAGAGTAAAGTGCACAGGTAGCTACAGTGAAGAAAATAAATTCCAGGGGTCAAATCAATTTCTTTTAGGAGAAAACGGCAGAGAGTACGGCAGAGAGTAGTTTTCTCAGTGTAGTTTTATTTTAGATATGAAATTTAACGGGAGCTCTCCAAAACGATATCAGCGTTTTTGCTGTTCCGGAATGTTATCGGTTTACCTCGACGGTGAAAGAAATAAACCTATTAAGTTTTACTAGATTTATTTACACAGGGAAAATATTAATACTTATTACAAATACATATAGTGTCAATTTTTATTCCTACCCACTACTAAACGACTGAAATTATTTACAAGTTTNATAAGGGAGCAATCTACCCTTTTCTGGAAACATGAAAAATATATAATTGAAAAATAATACCTATCTACTCCAAAAAGGCATTCGATTGGAAAAAACTAGTTACCTGGAGACATAGAGTACTCCCTTTAGAATGTAGGGGTGGAAAAATAATTACTTGCAAAAAGCAAATAAGGGAGCAATATACCCTTATCTGGAAACATACAAAATACACACCTGAGAAATTAACGTCCCAATACGCCTAAACGGCATTAGATCGGAAAAAATTTGTTACCTGAAGACATAGAGTACCCCTTCTACTCGTAGAATGTCTGGATGCAAAAATAATAACTTGCGAAAAGCAAATAAGGGAGCAATCTACCCTTTTCTGGTATTGTTTCTTAATTGTATATTTTTCATGTTTCCAGGTAAGGGTATATTGCTCCCTTATTTGCTTTTCGCAAGTAATTATTTTTGCATCAATACATTCTAGAGGAAGTTCTCTATGTCTACAGTTAAGTAGTTTCTTCCAATCTAATGCCGTTTTGGAGTAGATAGGTATTATTTCTTAATTGTATATTTTTCATGTTTCCAGAAGTACATTGCTCCCTTATTTGCTTTTCGCAAGTAATTATTTTTGCATCAATACATTCTAGAGGGAGTACTCTACGTCTCCAGTTAACTAGTTTCTTCCGATCTAACGCCGTTTTGAAGTATATGGGTATTATTTTTTAATTGTACATATTTCATGTTTCCAGGTAACGGTAGATTGCTCCCTTATTTGCTTTTCGCAAGTAATTATTTTTGCATCAATACATTCTAGAGGTAGTACCCTATGTCTCCAGTTAAGTAGTTTCTTCCAATCTAATGCCGTTTTGAAGTATATGGGTATTATTTTTTAATTGTACATTTTTCTTGTTTCCAAGTAAGGGTATATTGTTCCTTTATTTGCTTTTCGCAAGTAATTATTTTTCCATCCCTACATTCTATGTATCCAGGTAACTAGTTTTTTCCAATCGAATGCCGTTTTGAAGTAGATAGGTATTATTTTTCAGTTATATACTTTTCACGTTTCCAGAAAAGGGTAGATTGCTCCCTTATTCGCTTTTTACAAGTAATTATTTTTCTACCCCTACTTTCGAGAGAGAGTACTCTATGTCTCCAGGTAACTAGTTTTTTCCAATCGAATGCCGTTTTGAAGTAGTTAGGCATTATTTTTCAATTATATATTTTTCATGTTTCCAGAAAAGGGTAGATTGCTCCCTTATTTGCTATTCGCAAGTAATTATTTTTGCGTCCAGACATTCTAGAAGGGGTACTTTATGTCTTCAGGGAACTAGTTTTTTCCGATCTAATGCCGTTTTGGAGTATATGGGTAGGTATTATTTTTTTATTGTATATTTTTCATGTTTCCAGATAAGGGTATATTGCTCCCTTATTTGCATTTCGCAAGTAATTATTTTTGCATGAATACATTCTAGAGAGAGTACTTTACGTCTCCAGTTAACTAGTTTCTTCCAATCTAATGCCGTTTTGGAGTAGATAGGTATTATTTTTGAATTGTATATTTTTCTTTTTTCCAGATAAGGGTAGATTGCACCCCTATTTGCTTTCGCAAGTAATTATTTTTACATCCGAACATTCTAGAAGGGGTAGGTACTCTATGTGTTCAGGTAACTAATTTTTTCCGATCTAATGCCGGTTAGGCGTATTGGGACGTTAATTTATCAGGTGTGTTTTTTGTATGTTTCCAGATAAGGGTATATTGCTCCCTTATTTGCTTTTTGCAAGTAATTATTTTTCCATCCCTACATTCTAGAGGGAGTACTCTATGTCTCCAGGTAACTAGTTTTTTCCAATCGAATGCCGTTTTGGAGTATATGGATATTATTTTTAATTGGACATTTTTCATGTTTTCAGATAATATTATATTGCTCCCTTATTTGCTTTTTGCAAGTAATTATTTTTGCGTCCAGACATTCTAGAATGGGTACTTCATGTCTTCAGGGAACTAGTTTTTTCCGCTCTAATGCCGTTTTGGAGTAGATAGGTATTATTTTTCAATTATATATTTTTCATGTTTCCAGAAGAGGGTAGATTGCTCCCTTATTTGCTCTTTGCAAGTAATTATTTTTGCATCCCCACTTTCTAGAGTGATTACTCTATGTCTCCAGGTAACTAGTTTCTTCCCATCTAATGCCGTTTTGGTGTAGATAGATATTATTTTTCAATTGTATATTTTTCATGTTTCCAGATAAGGATATATTTCTCCCTTATTTGCATTTTGCAAGTAATTATTTTTGCATCCTCACTTTCTAGAGGGATTACTCTATGTCTCCAGGTAACTAGTTTCTTCCCATCTAATGGCGTTTTGGAGTAGATAGATATTATTTCTCAATTGTATATTTTTCATGTTTATAGATAAGGGCATATTGCTCCCTTCTTTGCTTTTTGCAAGTAAGTATTTTTGCGTCCAAACATTCTAGAAGGGGTAATGTATGTCTTCAAGGAACTAGTTTTTTCCAATCGAATGCTGTTTTGAAGTAGATAGGTATTATTTTTCAAGTATATATTTTTCATGTTTCCAGATAAGGGTATATTGCTCCTTACTTGCTTTTTGCAAGTTATTATATTTGCATCCAGACATTCTAGAAGGGGTACTCTATGTCTTCAGGGAACTAGTTTTTTCCGATCTAATGCTTTAATGTTATGTTAGTATTGGGACATTAATTTATAAGGTGTGTATTTTTCATGTTTCCAGATAAGGGTAGACTGCGCCCCTATTTGCTTTTCGCAAGTAATTATTTTTGCATCCAGACAAATTGTTTTATTTAATATTTCAAATCATTATGGTCTGTAACGCTCCAGTTAATTTTGATTATCCATGGTTGCATTCGGGCACGGTCGGGCGATTTAGCTGCTATCTTTGGCTGCTGGTTTCACACCGGTATATTTGATGTAATGTATTTTCCGAGGCTTAACTTACTGATGTGATTTCTAGCTTTGCACATTCTATCGATTGAAGAGAGTAATTATTTTTCGTATTATATCGTATCTAATTCAACTCTTCTTTCCATCAAATGTGCCTTGCTCAAATCGTTAACAAACGCTACACATTTGCTTTTTAACAATTCGTTTGTCTCTTCTGAACTTTTCAATGCCATAAATACTGTTTTTTATTTTTTATTTTTTTGTGTATACAAACACCGGCAAAATTACTCTCACTTTTTTTAAAATCTTCCAGTTCCCTTCTCCCATTTCTATGCGTGTCTATTTTTCTGCATTCCTTTTTCCAAATTTCTTGACAATTCATTTTATCTTTAGTGCCGATTATGTATTGCTATAGTATATTACATTTTAAATAATTTGCTCCATAACGATTACTAAATCTGTCCTACATACATAACATGAAAATGCCATTCGCCCGTTTACATCGGCATATTTAATATTAAACAATCATATGCAGTTTTTACGTTTTTGTCAAACCAAGAGACTCTTTAAATTTGAAAATCGTATGTAGTGTGCTAACAAGTCTTTATATAATAAACATTATTTGACGGCAATTTGTGTACCTAACTGTCGAAATTTTAGCCGTGGCTTAATTTGATAATTCCCTAAGAACAAGAAAAAGATTGACTTTGTAAGTTGCGTTTTATTTCTAGCTCGTCATTTTTCCGTAAATAAAACTTAACTGTAAATACCAATTTTACCCTCTTCTAATATAGAAAAATGAAAATAACAAAAACATTATGAAATATGCTTTGACTCGGTCACCGAAAATGGTCAAATAAGCATTTAAAAAGACTTTTGCATTGAAAATGATATTAAAATATCACATTATTTTAACAATAATAAAAAACACTAGTGCCTTAGGAATTTAAAGAGTTTGTTGAGTAGGTAATAAAAAGTAATAAACAACAAACAAGATTACAAAAGGTGCCGGAAATATTGCTCCCAATTTATACTACAATACATGTTTCAATGCGTTTTCTCATGGATTCTCTTACTCGTCCAAAAATACCAGGCATCTCGAATTTGCTGACAGCCTATTTCAACTCTTTGACGAAGAGTCTGTACATCAAGAATGGGAACGGAATAAACTATGTTGTGCCCCACACATAATAGTCTAATGGATTAAGTCCGAGAAAACGTGCAGACCATGCTCTTGGCCCTCCACAACCTATCCATTTATTGGGGAACGTTTGATTGAGGTAGGTACTTCTCGCCTAAAGTGAGCTGAGGCATCATCATGCATAAATCACATGTTCTGGCGTGTTTCAATTGGAACTTCTTCTAATAGGTTGTAACCTGTTTTGAAGAAAATCCAGTTACGATAAGCCATCTAGTCTGTTTGGTAGTACTATGAGACCAATAAAAAAATCGCCAATTATTCCGGCCCAAACATTAATTGAAAATCGTTGCTGGTGCCGGGATTGTAACGAGCGTTCAAATAAAAACGTGGTCAAGTTGGTTCTGAAAATTTGGACGTAGGGCGTAGCGTATAGCAAATGAACTTAAACGTCATCTGTCAAAGCGCTATATCGCCGCTATCAATTTGAATATTTTCGTTTTAAAAAGCGTTTAAAATGGTGTTTTCTCAAGAACAAAAAGTGTTTATCATAGAGTCCTACTTTAGAAATGGACGCAAGATTGATGGAATATGGAAGTATTCTATTGAGGAATGTTTCATAGAATTTCAAAATCAATTTCCCGGCGTTGTTGAGTACAAAATTTTTCAAAGTGCAGTTCAGCGTTGTGTTAATGTTTTTCGTGAAACGGGCAGTGTAACAAGAAAAGAAGGAAGCGGCCGACCTAAAAAGCGGACTGAAGAATTAAAAGAAAATGTCCAACAAATAATGGAAAATGCGCCAAGAACTTCTGTACGTGTTTTATCACAAATGGTGGGAGTATCAGTCGGTACCTGCCACACAGTGTTAAAAAAAGATTTGCGTTTGTTCTCCTATCGTTTAACTTGTCAGCAAGAACTTCATGAAGTTGATTTTCCGCGACGGGCTGTATTTTGTGAATGGTTTTTAAACAACTACGGTGAACTTCATAATATCACCTTTTTTTCTGATGAAGCCTGGTTTCATTTAAGTGGTTACGTAAACTCACAGAATATGAGAATGTGGTCTTCTGAAAAACCAGATAACTTTTTTGTCGAGGGCCCTCTACACGCTCAAAAAATTGGAGTTTGGTGTGCTCTCAATCGAAGGAGGATTTATGGACCTATTTTTTTTAATGGTACTCTTACTGCGCAAAGGTATAGAGAAGAAATTATCGCTCCTTTTGTTAACCAGCTGGAAGAAAACGAAATTACAAACTTTTACTTTCAACAAGATGGCGCAAGGGCACATACGGCAGGCGAGACGATGAATATGTTGAGGGAAGTTTTCCAAAATCGACTAATAAGTCTCAATGCTGAACATGAATTTCCACCGAGGTCATGTGATATTACGCCGTGTGATTTCTTTTTGTGGCCTTACCTTAAAAACACTATTTTTGAACTGCCTATTCCTGATTTAAACCATCTGCAGGCTCGACTTATAGACAAGATTCGTGAAATTAACAATACCCCGAGCATCTTAGAAAATGTCTTTAATTCTTTGAGGAACAGGTGTGAAAAGTGCTTGGAACAAGGAGGGGGACACTTTCAGCAGCTGCTTTAATTTATTGTTATAACAAGGAGGGGGACACTTTCCGCAGCTCCTTTAATTGTTTGTTATTGTTATCACGATTATTCTTTAAAATAAAGTTATATAGTCATTAACGTTATTGAAACTGACAGCTGCTATACAGCTCGTTGAGAAATGAGGTTAAGTTGGTCGCTATAAGCTACTCCCTACGTCCAATGTGTCAGAGCCAACTTCGACCACGTTTTTATTTGAACGCTCGTTATTATTCCATGCGGATTTTTATCAGCCCACAGATGACTATTGTGAAAATTAATTAGGTATAGCATCTCTTGTAAATCCAGCTTCGTCGGTAAATACATTGGATGTGTGGTATAAAAAGTATAAATCAAATGCATATCTACTAATTATTCTGGAAATGAGTAGTCCATTTTTAATAGATCTAAACCAAAGTAAATAAAACAACTGTTTAAGGAAAGCTAAATGTCATAACTGACAATGATGTTTTATCTGAAAACATCTGAAAACAATTTTATGTTATGTTATGTTTTTGCTATTTTCATTTTACTATGTTAGCAGTGGGAAAAATGACTAGCTAGAAATAAAACGCAAGAGGATAATTTTGTGTAAAATAAAAAGTGGATCATAAAAAAATATCCGTACGCACGCCACTGAGTAACTTAGAGTCAATTTTTTTTCTGTTATTAGGAGATTATCAAATTAAACTACGGCTAAAATTTCGTTCCATAATCCATTGTTCGAAAGTTGGAGAAAAACTATTTTTTTTAAATTTTTTAGCGCCCTGTAGCTCGGAAAAGAAAATCCGAAGAGCATAACTTCATATGACAAAATTTTATTTTTTAAACTAAAAAGCCACCGTTTAGTTTATTCCCAACCTTTACGTTACGTCCTGTATATACCGGCTGATTCACTATATTTTTACAACCCATTAACTTTTTTATTTTTAGAGTTATAAAAACATGTGAAAAACACAAGTTGCACGATTTTTTATGAAGTTTTCGAAAAAACATTCAAAATTTGCATGTGTGGAATGATGAGAATCCTAAAGAAACGCGACAATAATGACATTACCTGATAGCCACAACAATCAACATGTTGCTTTCATTGCCTACTGAACTCTAAATTTTAAATCCGTGACACTGCTACGCAAACCGAAACGCACAGGCCTGCAAATGATGCCATTTTTCTCAAGAATGGCTTTCTGCAGCCGATTTTCTCAAGGGACAATATTTTTTTTAAATGAAACGACCTTTTCAACGTTCCTGCCAGTTTTATAAAAATACGACCACTGTAAAAGTTTTGACCGGTAAAAGGGAGAGGTAACCGGAGAAAACTATCACCCAGTATATCGATCCGACTAAAGCTTTAAGAGATAATACGCCATAATAGTCCAAATAAATGTGCCAAATTTGAACGCGACCTGTAAAAGGGTTATGAAGTTATTAATTAAATTAGTCTTATTTTTGACAACTTTGAAGGCCTGTAACTCAAAAACCATAAAGTTAATTATTTTTCGTAGATCGTATTTATTTATCGTCGTGAATATGCACTCAAACGTTGTCGGTGAAATATGAGGACACCCTATATATAAATATCCTTTTTCTATGCAACACATACCTTTATTCTTTAGGTATGTGGTACCGGCGTACAGTGGGATATATGGGAAAAAAATCTACGCTCTCGACTGTTTTAACCTTAAAGTGGTATTTCTTTTTTATTCTTCAAATATGCTTAATTTTATGATCCTGGTGAGATAATTTGATATATCTAAGTATATAGGAATTTTTTAAATTGAGTGAGCCTCAACTTCACACAACCAAACCACACAACCAAAGATATTTCAGTATTTATTTAGTTACGCCCAGGGATGGGCGGGTAGACAATGTCGACGTAGACAATGCAATTGTCTACGCGTAGACAATGATCTAGATGAAGACTTAATTTGGAAGAGTCGACAATGTAGACAATGTAGACAATGTAGACAATGTCAACAATTAAGAAACTCTCAAAACTAGAAAAAGGTGTGTTTTTATTTTAAACGAAATACCCTGTATATTATTTAAATTTTGAAAAATAATCTGCTGTCAGAAAAAATAAATGAATGGAAATGTAATTTTCTTAGGTATGTGATGTCGACTATTTTAAACACCCTGTATATTATTCAAATTTTGAAAAGAGAACCCTTTTCTCATTTAAACAATTCTAAGTAGGCAGCTGTCAAATGAATGTAACATTTGTCTAAGTTATTTCAAATTTTAGACACTAATGACATCTAGTATTAAAGACAGTTGCTGTCGATATTTAAATTGTTTTAATTATTGGTAAAAATGAGGGTACACTTGTAGTAAGTATATGGGGTACACGCACTGAAAATAAATGTGAAATACTGCATCTGTATTAGGTTAGGAATATTATATTAATAATAACGCTGGATCAAGTACTAAAGCAAGATATAAAGCATAATATTGTTGATAACTGTTTTAACAAAAATTTCACTATTTGAAACGTAAAATACCTAAACAATTAGACCAATGTTGTATTGATCTACAGTTACTTAGAATTACCTAAACGTACCTATTGTATTAAATCGTGAAATGTTGAAAGTAACTATATACAAAGTGTGTATTTTTTTAAATCCGAAAAGTGCCTTTTACATTTTGCATAATATACTGTTGTTCCATTTAAAATAATCGGCAGTGTTTCACAAAAATTTAACATTTCTGTTAAATTTGCTTTACGTCCGCTCATTTTATGTTTATGTAAAAACAGCCAAACAGAAAAAGTTGAGTGATGAATTGAGTACAGCACAAAATAGATCATACGTAAATGTAACGCAAATATAATATAGGTTAGATTAAACTGAAATTAGAGCGCAAACTCCGCTTTGTCTACATTGTCTACATAGTCTACGTTGTTTACATAGTCTACGCGAAGTCTACACGTAGACGTCGACAATTAAAGTCGACGCGTAAACGCCCATCCCTGATTACGCCTACAGCCCACTTGGTCGTAGACGCACGCTAGGGGGTAGTAGATGGTAGTTAAAAGACGAGTTTATAATAAAACATTTATTACTAAATTTTGGAATTGGTTTGCCAAACAATTGAAACTACACTACCTACAATAAACTAGAACTACTACTTACATTATTAGCCCAACCCTTTTCATTTCGGGGGAGAGATGTCTTCTACTTCACTTCCAAAAATCGACTGTCCAAGACAGTTCAACGAGCGCGCCACCGCTTTTTCAAAACCGCCGTGTTTGCAGGATTACCATAGGTACCGCCGTGGCTGACCCAATTTAAGTTTACCGCCCGGTCGGCGGTCCGGTGATTTCGCAATCACCTAGTCGTCGAACTGTCTTTTTTGTTTAGTCATAAATTTTTAATATGAAATAATGCCAACGAATTAATTGAATAAATGCGCGAATGAAATAATTGAAATTTACTATTAAAATAATTATTAATTTATTTTGAATTTGACAATAAAATGAAGTTTTGTAACATTGAATAAAAAGTAGAAGTAGAAAATAACAATAAACGAAAAATACAAAAAATAAAAAATAAACAACAGGAAAACAACCTTTTTAAATAGTGCTACCTTGACGCAGTAAAAGGGCTTAAATCTTATACATATAAATAAAGATAACGAAACCCATCGAATAATTTCAGTAAACAGTATAGATTTTGAGTCTGAGTTTTTTGCAGAAATTATTGAAATTTTTATAATTCATGAAATTCAATGAAATTTTATCTTTCTATATAAATATCCACTTATTTTTTGTGGATTTTAGAATAAGTTTCATGAGTTTCAAGGTTTTTATGGACATAGCATAGGTTTGAGGTTTCAGAAATACAAAATATTAGCTCCTGAATAGAATTTCGAAGAAGTCACATTCATTGATTTGGAAAATATCCTTCATTTGACTTTCTAGCTCAGATTTCTTGAATTTGAGGTTAGATATATTTAAGAATAGAGATTAGGAGCTTCAAAAATAAACAATATAAGTTCCAGAAATTAGTTTTGAAGGACTTTTTATTCTTTGGTGTGGAACATGTAAATTCTATATCTAGCTCGTTTTTAGAATTTGAAGGGTTTTGAGGTTTTAAGGTTAGGTTTTATGGGTATAGGTTTATGGCTTTAAAGTTAGGAAAGCTCAAAAATATACCTACCTTTAGAAATGTATTATTTTGAGGTTAGGTTTGATGCATTTGAGGTTACGTTTTTGGGTTCAGGTTTAAGGTTGAAAAATACTCTGAAGCTACATGATTATTTTCGTTGTTTAATCAACCTCAGATACAAAACTTTTCATTTTTTACTTTTAAATACCTAATTACAAAACATTTCAATCGATACATTTATCGATGCATCGAAACTTTTTAATTCGATTCACTGCCCCTTATCTCCCGATCATCCCACACTACTCGACCATGTACGCGCGCTCAGCCGTTTTCGAGCATGTTTGGAAGTTTTTGACCTATTTCACATCATTTTATCGGAAAATTAGAATATACGTTTTGTAGTATTATACTTCTACTTTTAAAATCTGAATAAAAAATTAAAATCGGACCACCTACAACACATGCAGAAGTTTTGCAAAATAGTGCACCAAAAAATTTAAATTGCGATTGTGCCAGAATTAATGTTCCGATAGTGTCTGCTTTGTGCACACTTAAAGTACATGTAATTCACTACTTTTGCCCACAGGGTCAGCTCTACAACTTAAAAAATGGTCGGTGTTTAACTTTTTCTGTTTTTCTTTATTTTCTGATGTATTTTACATAAGTTTAAAAAATCGACTCACCCAAAATAGGCTAATAGAATAGTAGGGTAAGTTGGAGAGTTGAAAATTTTCCCCCCACCACTTTTCCTCCCCCCACTTTCCCCGCCCACAAACCAATAAGAGGTTGAAGAGTTGAAAATTTACCTCCCACTTTTTTATTCCGACCAATGAGAGGTCGGAGAGTTGAAAATTTCCCCCACTTATTCAAACGGATCCAATGAGTGTTTGAAAATCTCCCCTTCTATCAACCCCCCCCCCACTTTTTCAAACGGATCCTTATAAATTGAATCTAACGTCTCTGGTTTAGAAGGTTTTAAAATGTATCATACTAATATTTTTGATTTGCCTAATCTAACAATCGACATACCAAATAATCTTCCTCCATCATTTCAGAATAAAAATGATTGTGTAGTAATAGGTGAAAGAAAATTTCATTTAAATAAATCAAGAACCAAATTCGTATCCGTTNATTCATTCCCACGGCCAATCCACCGATGAGGAAAATGTTCATTTAAATACTGGTGTACTGGCAAGGCAAAATGTGGTGGTGACTGTCGTGCATAAACCACATACTTTCTCTTAAAGCGAGTGGTACATCATCTAGAAGCTCGTTTAAATTATGTTGAAAAAAGTTTAAATAATGAGGTCCAGTTAGATTGGATGGCAATTCAAAAGGTCCTATGAAAAGACCAGAAATTAAACCACACCAAATATTCACCTTGAACTTATGCTGAAAATGTGTTTCTTTTACAGCATGCGGAATCTCATAAATGATTGTTCTTCCAATTGAAAACTCCTAGTCTAGTAAATGTCGCCTCATAAGTAAATAAAATCTTATTGAAGAAATCTGGGTTTTCCGTTTGCATATTTTGAATAAACTGAGCAAATTGTAAGCGAGCTGGTAAATCTTGAGACAATAACTGCTGAACCGGAGTATAACGACATGGATGGAACATTTCTTTTTTCAAAATTCTACAAATGGACAATTGGCTTACCCCCGTTGCCGCACTTAACGACGAGTAGTAAAATTTTCTCTTCTTCATCGGCTGTGATAAATTTTGGAGTACCATGGTTACTTTTTGTTCGAAAAGATCCAGATCCGCCTAAGCGATTGCCAAGATTTTTGAATAGTTTATAATTAGGTAATCTATTTGGGTACAATTGCACATATCTTTGGGCCGCCGCATGTTAATTAAAATTAGCCTATGAAAAAACACAAATCATATCATGCATCTCACTGTTGGAAACATTATTATGTCATGGAATTTTTTGATCACTAGCTAATAATTTTGCATGAATAATAAATCAGTCGCACGCAAAATATGTTAATATTTATTGACATGAAAATTTGACACAAGCCTACTTAGAAAATAAATAGCGCCTGAAAGAAAATCCCCACAAAATACATTGAAACTTTTAAATGCAAATAATTCAGAAACAGATAAAGTTAGGCGACCTAAACAAGAGAACATTTTTTATGTAGGATTGAACGTTCCTTTAGATTTTTAACTTTTTTAAAGCATAGCTCAACAGATAAAAAAATATGTTCTGATTTACCTAAATAATATGGTGAAACTAACGCCCTCTAGGAGCAACGTCAAAATAAGCTTCAAATTCATAATTCTCACACCAAAAAACCCAACACTACCACGCTTTAGAATTATGCTATCATATCGTTTCTGAATAAAATTGAAACCTTGAACACCCTGAATTTTTTAAACCAAGGACATTATAAGGCTCAAACATAATATTTTGGTATCTAGTATCTCCAGTTTAGTGTTGACCCATTCTTTCTGACTCACCCTGTATATCTAAAAACTGGTCAGCAAGGAACTCATCAAAATTGAAAATGCTTTTCTCTTAAGATATTTTCTAATTCTGTCTTTAAAACAGTCTGAATTTAGTAATCCAATCTCAGATGGAAGTCTATTAAATAATTTAAGGGGGCGATTTAGTATGTATATTTTTACCGTGTAACAGAGCTTCAGATGAGGACACAAATCATCGAAGAAACTAACATAATTGAATATTATTATATATACTCACTCCCGCTAGTGAGTGAGATAAATTTCAATGCTCATGAGAACAGAAGAATAATTTAAATAAATGCCAAAGTACCTCAATTTTAACCATACTGTTAGTCTGCCAATATATTGCATTTACGACGAAACTAGGTCAGGCACAATAACCTAACTACTTCACTCACTAGAACGGACACCTAGGATCATTTGTATTTAATTTTCAGATTAATATTTATTAATAATTCTATAATTTGTGTCCTTAAGTAAAATGACTACATTTTACACACGACTCCATTTTTATTCTGTATCTAAACCAGAATTGTAGCGATTCTAAGATATTCTAAGCATAATTAGTTTGTATACTCTGTCACACGTGTCGCTACCCTTGAAAATGAAAGTAAAAACACAGAGTTGGTTTAGTTTAAAATGCGTGGTAAAATAAAGGATAATGGTCTAATATTATCTTTGATATATAAATATGGGTAATTTTTTAAAAGGAGGTACCTAAGTAATAAGATTTTGTAAAGCTTAAGTAGTACGAAAATATAACGCATAAAAAACCAATAATATGTACTAATTTTTCTTTATTAAGAATAAAGATTAAATCTTACGTACAGGGTGTCCCACATAAAATCGTTATTTATGTTTAAATAAATTTACAGCTTAAAAATTAGCCTGGCTCAGATAGATTTCTTCTTCAATCTACAAATCTACAAATCTTCAAGCTACTTAGCGGTAAGAAGGAAACCACTGGATATTTAATGAAAAAAGTTACGACCAAAAAAATTATACATTCTTGAATATAAATATAACTAACACGATTTTAATTTCATATTGTCTTGACAATCAACTTTTGCTTATTTTAGTCACTTACTATCGAAATAAATGAAATAGACCCCTGAGTTTGGAAACCGATATTAAGAAAACGTAGGGGCAAAAAATTTGAAATTTGGACCATATATAGCCTCACTATTACTCTATTGTGTGCTAAAATTTCAGTTGGTTTCGTTATCCCATTTGTTAGTTATTAATAAAAATGTTGAAAAAATCACGGTTTTCTGCATATAAAATTATTGGTACCTCTCACTTTAACTCGTCTTAATTTTTTTGTTAACTGATAAAAAAAATCCAATTTTTACTAACGATAAGTTGAACCATTGTCTTTAATATTGTAAAGGTCATTTGTCTCAAAAGGTCTTCTTTTTTTATTTTTAAGTGAAACATAAGGGAGTGCTATCTCCGTAAATATGGCATTCTTTAAAAAAAGAAAAAACTGACAGGTAGCAAATAACTGTAAACAACAATTTGAAAAAATATGTTAAAATAATACAGTTATAAATATGATATTCTTAAAAACAGTATCGGTATGGTCAATTGCGTTCACGGTCCGATGCAGAGTATACAGTATAGCCTTTATAACTGTATTATTTTAACAAATTTTTTCAGATTGTTGTTTACGGAGATAGCATCCCCTTCTGTTTTGCTTAAAAATAAAAAAAGAGCTTTCGAGACAAATGACCTTCACAGTACTAAAGACGATAGTGCGACTTATAGTCAGTAAAATTAGAATTATTTTTGTCTAATTTTTTTTCCTGTTATACGTTTTCAAGCGACCTCTAAAAAATAAATATCAACGAAGTAACAATTTTTTTTCATTAAATTTGATCAACAAAATAATAGAAATTAATTACGAGACACTTAATAAATGTCTCGAGGCAAAATTTACTACCGCACTGTGAGTATCAAATATTTATAATTTTTTAATTTTTTTAAATTTTTTTATTTTTTAGAGGTCGCTCAACTCTGAAAATTAAAATAATTATGAGTGACCTTTAGAAATTAAAATATCGATTTGAAATTTTAAGAATTTTTCAACCTAGAAAATTATAAAATAACGGGAAAAAAATTAAACAAAAAAAAATCAATTTTTGACGATACTGGAAATTTTTTAAAATCTTGAGCGACCTTTAAAAAAGTTTTTAGAGCTGATTTTTTAAGGGGGCTGTTAAAACATGATAAACTAACATATTTTCACAAGAGACACGAAAAAAAAATCGTTTTTTTTTGGACCACCGTACTATACATATTATTCTCCAAACGTAATTAGTAGCAAATTTCTATATATTTTAGTAATTAGGCAGTGTTTTTTGAACTAATACGACTCACCAACGTAAAAAAATAATTCAAGTTATACCTATCATTTTTACTGAAAATAGCAGGTCATTTACGTATCGGATTGTTAACGTGAAAATATAAACATTAGACTGTTGACTATTCCTGTTATACGTTTTTTAAGCTTTTGAAGAAGAAACTACATGGAATTTTAAAAATTATATCTGCTTTTATAATAAAGGAATGGTAATTCTAAGATTATTTAAGCTTATTAACTAAAAATTATTGCCTACTTAATAAAAAAAATATTATTGTCCTCGATAATCTATTAATGATTAATAAAATCTTTACTCTCTTTCCTTATAAGACTGTATGTACACAAATTGGAGCCGTTCCTGAACAATCGGGCGCGAGGCCTGTTAAAATATCGGTCCAGCGTAAATTATTAAACAACACACTTTGAAGCGTTGGCCGCTAGAGCTAGAGCAGCACTTGCCGGGGTCCCGTTTCGTGACTCACGCTGGGCGATATTTTTTGTACAAAATCCCGTCCTTAATGCCAAAATAATTTGTGCTATCTCTAGATTTCGCTAATCTATGAAATTTTGGCCTAATATCTCTCTCTTGTATGGTGAAAATGAAAATTTTCTTGTCGAACAAATCTATTCTGATTAATTTTTATATAAATGAGACATTCAAGTATGTAAACTGACGGCATTGTAAGCATATTTAGCAGTTTGAAGTGCTCCCGACAATCATCTCTGTATTTTATTCCAGCCATAATTCTAATACATTTACGTTGTAAACCAAAAATTTTATCTCTGTGAAAATTTCTCAACATATCTATGCAACTATCCGCATTATAAGAAGTGTTAAAGAAGTATGGCCCTATTATTCCGTAATCAGAAATAGCGCAGGACACTTTCACTTTAGTAAAGTACTGACGCCTCGGTGGTATCTGAAAATGCGGATTAGGATCACTCCAATGTCGTGCATGTTGCGAAGCCACTACGTCATTGGTTGAAAAAGTGGATTCATCAGAAAACATGATTTTTTTTTATGAAATGCTCTTTCCATACTGCCAACCCACAAACACAAATCCAAACGTTTCGTTTCATCACCGACTTCCAAAAAATGAGTAAACAGTGACTTGTATGGATGTATCTTATTGTTTTAATATCTTCTGAACTTGCGACTTTTTAACAAATTTGAGATTTTCAGCTCTTCTTCTTAATGAAAATTTGCGGTGTTCCTTTACTGAATGTAATACCAACAAAGTGCTTGCATCAACTTCATTATATCTAATTTTCATTCGGGGTATTCGCAGTACTGAGCCAGTCCTTAAAAACTTACGACAAGTAGTCTCCGGAACATACACATTCAGGAATTTTCCACTAAATTCCTGAATAACTCGACGATAACATTTTTCGCCATACCCATAACATTGTACTAAGTAATTTTTTTACTGTAAAGTAAGCATTTTAAACTGACAATGGCGACGGATAATAAATTATAACAGCGAATTGTCAAATCGATTTATCACAATCGACGCCTACTAGAACAAGATTGAATTGTTAATTTGAAATAATTTAATTTGTATAAAATAAATTTAATAATTACAAATAAATAAAAGTAGGCCGATTTTTTAGAAAATTGGTATTAGAGACTACCTTTTGAACTTTTGAACAACTTTTCCTAGTAACTTATTTCCACATCTTCACAAATAAGTGCACTTTATTCTTGTACTATTCAAGTTTTTCAATTTNGATTATGCCACCATGAGAACCAGCTACAACCATGCAGAGGATGGCAGAAATCTCTTTAAGACGACCACAGCGAATAGTAAAGCTTACTAAATCCTTTGGGGCCTTCAATTAGAAGCCCTGTAATAGGGAGAAAATACGAAATTTAAATTAAAAGAACAACAGAACAGAGGAACCTGGTACTTACTCGGATGGAGGACGGCTTCCAGAGCGATCCAAGAAGAAAAGCGGCTTGGATTTATGTGAAAATCATTAACATGTTATATAACTCGTACAGGAAGATTGCTTAAATTTAGCTAAAGCTGAGATTGTGTCTTCAAGATAAACGGCAGAAAAATATCAACACAAAACAGAGACACAGCCACAGTTACCTTTGTACTAATATCCCAGTCTATGGAACACACACGCATTAATAAAATGTAGAAAAATTATACACAAGTTTCCTCTACTATGAGTTGCTGAGCACACACAAGAAATGCTTCTCGAACATCGTTTCCATCCTAAATAGAAACCAAAAAAACTAACGGGAACTCATTTAGAAAAATTATGACAACAACTGCATTCAAAAGTGTACCTACATAAACCTTAAGGGGGCGATTTAGTATGTATATTTTTACTATGTAACAAAGCTTCAGATGAGGACACAAATCATCGAAGAAACTAACATAATTGAATATTATTATATATCAATGTATTCGCAATGGTTCCCGCTAGTGAGTGAAATAAATTTCAATGCTCATGAGAACAGAAGAATAATTTAAATAAATGCCAAAGTACCTCAATTTTAACCATACTGTTAGTCTCTCAATATATTGCATTTACGACGGAACTAGGACAGGCACAATAACCAAACTACTTCACTCACTAGAACGGACACTTAGGATCATTTGTATTTAATTTTCAGATTAATATTTATTAACAATTAAATTCTATAATTTGTGTTCTCAAGTAAGATGACAACATTTTACACACGACTCCATGTTTATTATATATTTAAACCAGAATTTTAGCGGTTTCTATCTTCTACAAGAATTTGTAAATATAATTAATTTGTATACTCTGTCACAGGTGTCGCTACCCTTGAAAATGAAAGCGAAAACACAGAGTTGGTTTATTGTAAATTGTATTGGCCGAGAAATAGTGAAATTTCTGGCGTTTTTAGGTACTGAAATCTTTAAAAGTAAAACGTGTAGAACAAAAGTAGGGGTAAGCACAAAAATAAAATCCTTGATGTTTTGTTTATTCATGGTTACCGTTTAAATTTACCCAAATAAAATAATAACTAAAAAAA
>NW_019416750.1:199985-216800 GCF_000390285.2 Anoplophora glabripennis | reverse complement strand
CGGTCACCTATTTTATAAACTTATAAATTGTTATAACTTCTAAACTATTGATGATACGGTCTTTGACATTCAGGTAGATCTTTTAGATAATTTATTGATCTATAACATGAATTTTTTTACCTGCTTCATATCTACAATGGTTCTATTTTTATAAACATTTGTTTATAAAAAAATGCATTATCTAATTCTTTAAATGACTAAAACTTTTAAACTATTGAAGTTACGGATTCCACTATTTAAGACAATTTTATAGAGTAACTACTGGACTACTCAATAAATTTTTTTTTATATTTTTTATTCCATTTGTTTACGATGTTTTTTTATTTGTTTAAATTATCACACGATTAAGGGTACATTTTCTGGGTTTTCTGTACTTTTTTTCTAACTAATGTCAGTATTTTATATTCTTGTTGTTTTCTTCAATTTTGTCTATTTTTAATTAAACACTTAACTTTTGTAAGAGCAGAAACTCAAAATTTTAGCCAATTGTGCAGCCTGGAAGATATTTACGGAATACAATGAACTTTTGACAAAAGTCAAGTTAAAAATTATTTTCCAAATTTTCCTGTGTTCCTTCAAGTGTCTAGATGACACTAAAATTTATTTAGATTTTTAAATTAATATTGAATAATATAAAAAAATTATTTTGTGTTGCACACTTTGCTTGGCGGCGACGCGACGACGCGGAAACCGCCGTGCGGAGCCATATTTTCAATGGAGCTACAATTCCGGGAGTCGAGACTCATTTTACTGAAATTTTCTCCTCTTTCAGGATCTTTTTTGAAATTTCAGCTATCTTCAATATTTTTTGAGTTATAGCTAAAAAACGGAAACTCCCTTGTTTTCTCTTCGTTTTTTGTTATAACAATTGCTATTTTTAATTGCGGACGAATTAAAAAATACTTCTTTCTCAGAATTTAATTCCGAATCCAATGTACTAACAACTATATTTTTAGGATTACAATAACTATTTTTCGCAGAAAACTCACTTCTCGACTAGACTACACTGGATATTTAATGAAAAAAGTGACGACCAAAAAAGTAAGTCATTCTTGAATATGAATATAACTAACACAATTTTAATTTTATATTGTCTTAACAATCAACTTTTGCTTATCACTTATCACTTCAGTCACTTAGTGTAATACAAAAAAAACATTGAATTTAAAATGTTTATTTTTAAAATTTGTTTTCTTGGGTTTCCATTAGGCATACAAGCCGGGTTTTTATATTTCCTTTTTTGCCTTCTTAAAATTAACTAAATGCAAATATGATAATAAAGTGATATTTCATTACAAAAAATATAAGTTTGCTGTAGCGGGGAATTCCAGAACAAAATATTTTTCAAATATGCTCCTTATGTCCTATCGCGTTGCAAAAAATATATATTTTTGTATTTTCTGTTAAAGAATAACATACGACATCATAGCGGCACTAAAACTTTGCTGCCTTGCGTTACTCCCCGATGTATACAGGGTCATTCAAGAGACTCACCATGGGTGCCTCGCTTCTCTTTTATTATAAGAGATTAGAGTTGTGTCGAAAGGATTTAAACCGGATTAAACTTTAAGGATTAAACTTAAAATTTATTTAAGGGTCCGGTTTTTCATTTAGACTCGCTCTTTTCAATAATTTAAATTTCGCGCCATTTTATAGCCTTAAAGCAGATTAAAATGGCAAATATTGACCCCACCCTACTTAGGTATTGGAAAGATCTCAAGTTTTTAAGAATTTTAAATTTTAATTCTGTACCTAATATTAATAAATCCGTCGAGGCAAACTAATAACTAACCTTTTTATACAAAACGGTTAAAAAGAGGGTTTGGGTTTAAACCGGGTCTTTTCAAATGGGTTTAAACCGGGTTCAAACCCTCAAAATCAAAAGACCCAATCTTTTCACTTCTCTATAAGAGATACTTACAAAGGTTAAATTAAAACAAAGTTACGCAATTAGGAGGCTAAAAATATGGTACCAAGAAGTCAAGAATATCTCAATTTATTTTTGAAATACATATTTGGGAAAAACTGAAATTTTTAAAAATATAATTAATTAATTTTTTCTTGTCAAACGTTTCGTTCTTTATTTGGCCTTCTATCTTCAGGTGTCCTAACATAGATTTGTATCTCTTTGTTTTGAGTTTTGGCTCAGTAGAATATTTAGAAGACCTTTTTGTAAGGGTTAAACTTACGTTTAAATGCTAAATTAAAAAAATTGTGAGATAACCAAACTTACGTTAAAATACTAACTTTCGAAAATATGAGATAGTTGTTTTTTTTGACCCCATTTCTCTTTTGATGTAACTACTAAGAAATGGTGTCAAAGAAAAAATAACTATTTCATATTTTTGAAACTTAGTATTTTAATGTAGTTTGGCTTAAACCCTTATAAAAAAGCCTTCTAAACATTTAACTGATCCAAAATAAAGAGATTTGGAAGTTTGGACACCTGAATATGGAAGGTCAAATACAGAACGAAATGTTAAAATTTAAACTTACTGTTTGTTGTATGTGAAAAACATCATGAATTGCTACCAAAACTGCAACTATACTTAAAAAAATTAATCTGATGATAGCCCTGGAAAGGCGAAACGTTGTATAAGAAATCGGATAGAGGGCAAAAAGTGTCAATGAAGATGTGTTTGCAGATTTTCAATATTGTTTCAAATAAGGCTAGGTAGGTACAAAAAAGAAAATAAAATAATTGCTTTTTTTCAGGTTTTTGCTTATATTTCCAAAAATAAGCCTCTAATCGACATGAGGTATACTTATTGGTTTTGTTCCTTAGGAAATTTGCTACAAGGGTGGGCTTTTGCGAAAGTTCGCAAAATTTTTTTTATATTGCAAAATTAGCGGTGAATAGAAAAATGTACTAAATTTTCAGAATTAAATAAAAATAACAAATTTGACTGAAATTGGATGAAACTACAGGAAAAGATAACTGTTGGGGTGGTTAACAAATACCTGCAATCCGGACCCCAAAAAAAAAATGGCGGCGTATTGCAAAATTATATTGTCGAAAACGCTAGCGCGTGTATCTTCTGCCCAAGTCAAGATATCGAAATTCGACAAGAAAGGATCTAAAGGTAATTACATTATCTCGCGTCTGTGTAAATTTCAGATTTTTAAGTTGCAAAATAAAAAAATTTTGCGAACTTTCGCAAAAGCCTACCCTTTTAGCAAATTTCCTTAGGAACAAAATCAATAAGTATACCTCATGTCAATTAGAGGCTTATTTTCGGAGATCTAAGCGAAAAATTTAAAAAGAGCAATTATTTTATTTTCTTTTGTTATAAACAATATGACGCTCGACCTCTACAAATACACAAATTTAGGCTTTTATTCTGTGTATTTTTTACTTAATTTTAAACCCATAAAATTCGAGGTAGCCCCGATTATTGAAAAAAAACCTAATTCACCCGGACTACTAGGGTTATTTTATTCATTATTCAATTCCTCAAAAGTCTTCAAAATTTAGAAATAAAAAGTTGTCATTCTGGGAACAATTGTCTATACAAATTTTGACTTTTTTTATGAACAAGTATTTGTAGAATAAGCTTTACAAGTCGCTTTTTCAGAGCACTATATTTCATTTTTGAAATAAGTATTTCGTTCTAAAAAAGTTTTTTTTCTGTTCTTCATTAGTATTATTTTTGGTTTTCCATTTAAAAATTAAAGTAAGTAGCAAAAAAAATAGTGTATCTGGCAATTGAATTCAGATCCACTATAACTGCAGGCTAATTATATTTGAAATCGCATTATATTGCTTAGTAATTGTCCAAAACATGACATAAATTTATTTAATTTTAATAAGCAATAGCATAAAATCGATGTAAAATTTCCCTGGGAACACGATGGTGCAATTATTTTTTTGCTACTTGCCGTAGTTTACGAGATATTTGCGAAAAACCTTATTTTTACGGGTTTTTGACCTTTTGACCCCTTGCCTGATCACCTAGGTCAAAAATTTTTGCGGATTCGGATTCCTGAGGGTCGAAAACATATTTGCGCCCAGGTTTGATCGACAGAGGAAAAAATGGAGGTTCAGCCTTCATTTCAATGGACTAAATACATACAGTAATATTATATATATATTTTATGCCTATACATATTATTCTCCAAACGCAATTAGTAGCAAGATTCTATATATTTTAGTAATTAAGCAGTGTTTTTAAGTTAAAACGACTCGTCAAAGTAAAAAAATATTTCAGGTTAGGTATATATTTTTTTTACTGAAAATAGCAGTTAATTTACATTATCGGATTGTTAATGTGAAAATATAAACATTAGACTGTTGACTATTCCATGTTATACGTGTTTTAACGTCACTTTTGAAGAAGAAACTACATGTAATTTTAAAAACCGTATTTCTGTTTTTATAATGAAGGAATAGTAATTATAAGATTGTTTAAGCTTATTAACTAAAAATTATTGCCTACTCAATAAAAAAATATTATTGTCCTCGATAATCTATTACTGATTAATAAAATATTTACTCTCTTTCCTTATAAGATTGTATGTACACAAATTGGAGCCGTCCTGAAAAATCGGACGAATATCCGGTGCAGCGGAATTATTAGACTTGAAGCGTTGGCCGCTAGAACAGCACCTGCCGGGATCCCGTTTCGTGACTCACGCTGGGCGATATTTTTTGTACAAAATCCCGTCCTTAACCGTATTTAGAATTATTGTAAAAGTTCCGCAACTTAAAACGGTCTAATCGCTACAAAATTTTAAAATCGAAATTGACAGCTATTCAAATCGGAGTGGCCGATGATGTCGCTTTGTGAACAGAGATATGGTTTGAATTTTTCAATAATACTCAGTGAAAATCTTTTGAAAACTTAATTATATTATGATAGCTGTAAATATTTATTATTCGTGTAGCCTTTCTTTTTCCTTCAGTTATTTTACCTTTTTCTTATAAATTCCTATCGTAGCTGATAAATTAAAACGATAAGTAAATACAAAAATTGTCTACAAAATATTAATGAACATTTGGTTGCCTACTGTTGATGTCTTCAATTTAAATTAAAATACTGAATCCATAAACTAAACTTTTCGTATACAGGGTAACTCAAAACAATCTCGTTTCGCGATACAATTAAAAATAAATTTAAAAAAAAACATTACGAAATGTGGTGAACGTTACAAAATAATATATAACAAGGGTCTCAAAATACTCCCTTGTGGAACACCAGAACTTATATAGGATACTGTGGAGAATTCATTATCTATGAAAATTTTCTGATTTCTTTGAAAAAAATATGAACTGAACAAGGCAATAACAATATCACTATAGCCCAGATAACTGAATTTAGCTAATAATAAGTCGTGATTGACAGTGTCAAAGGCCTTTGTGAAATCCAATAGAACCAAAGCAGTCATATCTTTATTATCAAGAGAACGAAAAATATCACCAGTTACTTTCAAAAGTGCGGTGGTCGTACTATGAGATTTTCTAAATCCTGTTTGACAATCAGGCAAAATATTATTTTGATTCAGAACTTGAATGACCTTCTCTAGGATTTTAGAAAATGTAGGGAGAATGCTGATAGGTCTTAAATCATTGTAAGTGGAAGGGAGGCTGCATTTTGGAATAGGTTGCATTAAAGCAGTTTTCCAAGAAGGAAAATATCCTTGCTCTAAACAGCAATTAATTAGTAACATATGGCAATGCACACGGCATGCAATACTGGAGCATAACTAATGAGACGCCATCATCTCCAAATGCATTAGACTTAACATTATTTAATATACGCATTATTTCCTCTTCTGTTACATGCCTAAAATTAAAAAGTTTATAAGCAGGGTGCATATGAGAATTATAATAGTTTATAAAGTATATATTAAGTTCCTCAAGGTTTGTTGAGGTCGAGGGTATTCTGAAACTGTTTCAGAATAACTTTTGAAGAAATGATATGTCTCTCAAAATGTCGAGTTGTATATCGACGACGTGGCAACCAGCCCGGAAATCATTCAACCTGACACATTTTTTCCCTGAATATGTCGCCAGGATGAAAAATTGGATGCTTAGCTAACAGATGGCATTATTATCTCAATTTGAACATATTTGTGACATACCTCCTTTTTCCCCTGTAGTCTTCAAATTCTCTATTGCTTGGCCTACAATTATGGTAATTAATTAATCTACGGGGACTCTGAAATAATTTATGAATGAAAGGTCAAACTGTTTTTTATGAACGACCTCTTATTATGATTAGTTTGATGTATCTAATTCGGTTCTGATTCAACGGACATAATTTTGTATTGAGAATACATTTTTACCTCTCAGTGTAATAATTTCTAAGAATGAATAAGAGTAGAATAAAAATAACTTAAAAGAAATAATATATTTTAATAAATTGATGGATTAATTGAAATGATGATGTTTTTCTTAAAAACTGAAGTTAATTGAATTCTAAAAACAGTGGTAGGTATATTTTTACTATATGTCACTTACTTCTACTAAATAATTGTAGATATTATTCATATGGTCTGATGGCACTTTATTAGTAAATATTTTTATTAGAAACATAAAAGGTGAATATATAAGAAAAATATGTCATTGTACCAACAAAGTAGGGTTACCATTCGTCCGGATAAAGCCGGACATGTCCTGCTTTTTAAAACAAATTTAATTGTCCGGCCGGATTTCCCCTCTGTCCGGATTTTTAAAAATAATATCAATAAAAATTGCTGCACTTCCACTTGCTCGAAATTTTTTTCCGCCGGCAACGTAGTTCAGTTTAGTTGATTAAAACTTTCTTCCGAATTCGATGTACAGAATGAGAATCTAAATATATTTTGGTTTTAATATTTTATAATATGTTATAATGTTTTATTTTTATTGTTTCACATTCTTTATTTTTTTCATTTTATAAAGTTTTTATTCCATTTATTAACGCAATATTATGCAATGTGCAATATTATGCTGTTATGCAAAATGTTAAAAAAAAATATCCTCTTTTTTCATTGAAAGTCATTCTTTTTTGTTACAATTGTCATACTTTACATATGTTTCACATCTGGTAACCCTACATCAAAGTAAGCTTGAAAAAAGAGCATGAGACATATTAGTTATTTTCCTTCTACCACTGTTTAGCTTGTATCCAACAATCCCTACTAAAATAGGTCAACATGTACAGCTGTTATATCACATACCGAAAAAATGATTCACTTCAATTCACAATGTTAATTATTTTTTATTGTAATATATCAAATGCCTTACAGTAAAATTTCATATTATTTAATATATTATGATGGACAAGTATAAACATTTATTGATTTATCTTCTGAAACTGAAACAATTTTATTACTGTCATGATTATAGCGTACTCCCCAAACCTGAAACAAAATAAAGAGAATGAAGATCAATAACTAAGAGAAAAATTAATATATTTTATAAATAAAACCATTTATGTTCTTAGCAGATAGATTTAGCAAATTACACATTTTTATAAAATAATTGAATATAAACTTTTTAACTAGATTGAAGTTACATGGAACTAAATTCTTGTTCTTGTCTCAAAGCTTCCCATTGTGCAAGTAACGGAAAAAGCACATTTTGTAACATTGATAACAAGGACTTTGAATAATATTCCTCTGAAAACATTGTTACAACACAATAGACCTTTTAGTAGTGACGTCACATACGCCAAATATAGTAGAACCGTTTTAATATTGGCATTACGTCACGCGTGTGTCCTAATATCAAAGACAGTCGTTGCGGACGTGTATTCATTATTAAACGCGCTAAAAAGAGATACAAATGTATTCATAGTCTCAATCTATCACAGACAATCGTTTCAATATTTTATGTGTATTAGAGTGATAGAGTGAAAGAAAATGGTGGACGTTTGTTGGGTATTAATTTTAGATTAGTTTGACTAGCGCATTTAAAAACAGGACTGACTCTCAGATTAAAAATTTGACACTTCTTTTGATCGCGTCTCCGCACTAACTGTTATATACAGGGTGATTCAGTCATAATGTCATTAATTTTAAGAGCAGATAAAGAAAAATGAGTATAATACGATGGCGTGATTAAAAAAAAATTTAAATGCATATTTAAGCTGAAAAAAAATATTTTCAAATCATTATTTAACCCCCTTTTCAGGCTGTTACTGACCGGCTGACGTCGTCGGTTATTTAAAATTTGAGCACGGCTACGATATGAACAACGCACCCTAGATTCAACGTTGCCATATTTATATATTTTCGCTCATATAAAGACAATAAATAAACGATTTGCTCACGTCAGCAAATAATAATTTAAAATGCTATAAATTATTTTTTATAATTATGCAATCAACACATTAAATTGTTATTGTTGCCCAGCAAGAACCTCGAGGTCTGAGCATGCCTTGCCAAAAATCAGTTTTTATTAACATCATAATGTTAATTTTTTGCTGTAAGCAAATGTTCAAATACATTACCGTTACCGTCTATTCACAAGTGTACACGTTAGATAGATGAGCGGCGGATGCGATGGAATAAACCAGGGTTGTTACGTATTTCTTCAGCGGCATCTTCGATACGATTCCGCAACTGCTCTACATTCTCTACCTCGGTGTGATACGCGACAGATTTCATATAACCCCATATACAGAAGTCCATAGGATTATGGGCCCTGATCTCCCTATCCACCGATTGGGACATTGATCGTCTACTAAAAATCCACGGACATCGCGAGCAAAATGGGCCGGATCTCCGTCGTGCATATAGTAACGTGGCCCATTCAGATGTTCATTAGAAAATGCGGCCGAATTAAACGATCGCCATATACTCCTGCCCATACGTTGACACCGAACCTCCTCTGAAAGCTAAACCGACGAGTAGTGTGCCAGTTTTCATCTGATCAAATGTGACTATTATGGCTGCAAAGAAATTAGCTCTGTTTCACTTTAAATAAAATTTAATATGGAAGTTACAGAACTCCAAGAGTTCAAGTAATTTAAATTTCATTTCACAACCATTTCAATTTCATTACAAAAATAATGACAAAAAAAACCAACACTCACTAGATAAATTATAAAGAGAGGGTGAAATGTATGTAGTATTTAAATACTGATTGTAAGTAATAGAAGATAAAAAAACAATCGGACGGAGACAAGTAAACAACTCGGTACGTGATTCAATATGCAGTTGCGTATAACCAAAGTTTACATAATAAATGTAAACTTTAGTGTAAATCTAAACTTTGGTGTAACCTAGGTAGGCACTTATTGTTTTTGAAAAAGCAATACTTATATTTTTTACCTGTTTAAAATGCCAGCACAAATAAAACGGCATTCATCCGTCCAGAGCACTTTGTTAATAAAGTTCTGCTGCACTTAGGAACCAATTGCAAAATTCAAGACGATTGGGGAAATCAGCTGCTTCTAAAGCTTGAACTTTTTGAAAATGTGTTATGTTAACTCCTTTGCGGGAAAAATGCGGGAGATATGGAGGGTGGTAGATTTGAATAAACGCTTTAAATTGTTAGGTAATGGTTTTGTAACCGTGTGTAGTGTATTTTGTATATTTGGGTATTTAGTAGTGTGCCGACGTTTTTATTTGATAAAATACGGTGTGCCTACAAACAGGCAACTACCTCTGCTTTATTTATTTTCTTTTAACGAAAAGTTTACTTCGAGAAGTCAGGCTCGTTAAAACATTCTACACTAAGTTAATACAATTAGTTAAAATTATTTATAATAAAATGCAGCAAGCTCCTTTATTTACTTGAACACGTTTAACAGTAGGTAAATGTGAACCATACATTATGATGTGAACTTGGCAACGATGTTCCTTTAGCCAACAACTGTTCGTGACATTACGTTACAAAATTTTCCAAGCATCCGGGCATCGGCCAGGGCCGCCCTCGTAGCGGGAGTTATGGGTCGATTTCCTTAATTTTTAAAAGTCGAGTAAAAAATTTTTTTTCCGATTTTCTGTCTTTATTAAGCCTTCCTTTAAGCCTTTTAACGTGGTTAAAATTAATAACATTATGACTGAATCACCCTGTATATTTTATGAGCGTTGAAATATCGATTTTTTGGCATATTTTCATATCCAGTAACACCAGTATTAAAATTTGCCATAAATCCAGATTTGGGAATTGTCAAGATGACATTTCAATTATATGAAAACAGTGACGCAATGGAAAAGATACAAAGATTTTAGTATAATAAGCAACCCCATAGTGCACAACGACGCGTTACTACGAAATCATGCTACCTTAAATTTAACTTGGAAAACCTGCTATCTAAAATTGTACTTGAAAAAAATGCTACCTCAAATTAAGCTTGAAAAACATGCTAGCTCAGATCTTTAAGAAAAAAACATGCTATCTCATACAAAAGTAAGTTGGCTGCATTGGCGTTGAAATGCATATTGAATTATTGAAACCGCGCCATTATTCTATGGCTAGAAATTGGCCTCAATGATTTGGGATCGAGGGGGATTATCCCTCTTTATCCTGCCTCATCTCGTGTAGGCCTGGACAGCCTTCGTAGGTGGGCCCCATCCGTCGTCTACCCCGACCGCAAATGCAGCCGGTGTAGGCGCTTTGTGGGCCCCGCCGGCCAGTGCCCTTTCTTCTGGCGCTCTTCTTGCTTCGCCGGCTCGTCTGTGTGATTGAAACCGTGCTCTTATAATAAACTTATATAATATATTTTTCAAAAAGTAAGAAATATTTATGTTCAGGTACACTGTTTATTTTATGTTTTTCATTCAACATTTTTCAATTAATTTTGTTAACTTACTGTTATAAACGACAAAATTGTTAATTGACAAAAAAAATGGAATATGCAGTGTGCTTCAACACGTACATTACACGAAGTTTTTTGAAATAACAAATAATAAAAAAATAATGTGAATCTCAATATGTGTATATTAATTAATAAACATTTTTATATAAAATGTTCATTATTACTAAAAATTATTCGATTTTTTTAATACAAGTTTGCTTTGATATAAAAATTAATATCGCACTCTTATCTGATATATAGTCACTACTCTTACCTTCATTCTAAAAATAATTTTATATGCCTTAATGCGAACTCCAAGGAGACTGCAATAAAAAGCATTATAGTGGACCAGGCTAGGTTCCAAATCCCGACTCCGAATCGTTCTTACCTGGACAATATGCGTGTGTAGAGCAAGCTATACCTGGATTGTCTTGGCAATTGTTCTTAACTTGCATTCAGATAAAGTCTTGCTTTTTACACACAGCTTTGTATTTATAAATGTATAATTAAAAATATCAAAAGTTCTTCAGTTTTTTTGTGAAATACGGCATTTACAATCGTTACTTTTGAAATAAGAACAAGATGCAACAGTTTGTAGAAAAACACCATTTATTCATAAAATTTCATTAATAGAGTTAACATAATAATCAAATAATCAGAATATAATTATAATGTATAAAGTTGAACGATATGTACGATAAATATGTGAGCATGGGGAACCGCGGAAACGTGCATATGCATATCATCTGCTATGCGCCCGTCGCATCGATATCCAGTAGATTATAAAGTACCGGTAATAAAAGTGTCGCATATTGGCATTTCATTTCCAAAGTATACGCGGCTACCATACCTTTAAGAAGCCATTTGTTTTTATTGAGGTGCAGTAATAGTCCAGGGCATTTAGATCAAAATCGACCGGAATAGCGGAAATTTTTAGGTGAAGCAGATATCGAGATGCGGTTTTCTGCATTGTGTTCAGGAAGGTCCCAGGAAAAAAGTCTATATCGTCNACGTATGTGCATAGCCCACTGATATCGGATGTGTATGGATATAGAATAGATCCCACATCCTGTATCTTCTTTCCTTTTTGATCTGTCAGTGAAGATGTTAATTACATCCTCACTTGCGGTCTTCTCCTTGTTTTTGATGGGTACTGTGTGGGGTCTGTCAAACACAAACTTAGAAGAAATTCTATCAGTGTCTGCCTGCAGAAGAGGCATCTTCATGACGACCTCATTCCATAGGCGACAACTGACTTCTCCACATCCTACATTTGATTTAACATCAACGTTCTTCGAGCAAAGCATAGTTGTCAGAGCTACCTCCTTTAAATAAATATCTAACGGTGGCAGACATAGCATCACTTCCATTGCTAACGTTGGTGTTGTTCGCATAGCTCCTGTAACGCTCAGACAAGATATTCTTTTCTCTGTTGGGTTTTTAGCCACCAGACAAAAGCTCCGTAGGCCAACATTGGTCTCACTAAAGCACATGATTAGCTTTGGTTTCATCTCCCAAATTTTACCAACGGTTCTGCGGCACTGCTCATAGGATATGTACGCCTTTTTTATTCTTCTCTCCAAGTGAAGATTCCATGTTACCTTTGCATCGAGTGTGACTCCAAGATACTTCACTTTGCTTGGCGTGGTGTTTAGAAGAGTCGGTGCCTTTAGTAGCCCCAGTTTCCTCTTCCTGGAAAAGAGGACCATCTCCGCCTTCCTGGGGTTGACAGACAGAGCATGGTCCTCACACCATTTTTCGATAATTCTTAGGTTACAATTGTACAGAAACCCTTCGAATTGAGGTGGCCAAGTTCCATAGCAGTGGTACGGACAGCCTCTGGCAACAATTTCTCTCACGGAGGCATCTGCAACACTAATTTTTATACCTCTCTTGGGAAGCATATTTAATATTCAGCTACAGATGGTGAGGGGAATACCTCTGTTCAGAGAGCTGAATTCATTTTTGAGAACGTTGTCTTATCGAATGCCCCCTCTATGGTGGATTCATTATTATCCAAGGATTTTTCGATCCTACCCACCACTAGGTGGAGGGCAGTGTCGGTAGATCTCCCTGGGGTATATACATGTTGATTGGGATAACTGTCTGTTTGTCAGTATACCATCCCTTATATATAGCTCGCACAGTTTTTCCATAGTTTTTAACATAAACGAGGTCAGACTGATAAGTCGATATGCTTTTGGGGATGTATAATCCAACCTACTTGTTTAGGGGATGAATATGACCTTCACTTCCCTCCAAGTCTTAGGGTGTAATGGTGTGCGAGGCCAAATAATAGCTATTCACCACTTTCTTTTCCTATTAAACGTAATTTGTTTACGTGTGGTTTAAAATTCTGTTACCTACGTATTGTTTCTTGTGTTTTTTAAAAGATTGTAAAAGTTTAAATTTGATTGTAAAAACAGATGAACAATATTTACAGTGCTATCTATTGAAAAATCAATTATCAAACATTGATGAAAAAGTAATTTAAAAGTTTATTTCAGACAAAAACAGGAAAATGCCCCTCATCTCCCGACTACTCGACCGCGTACGCGCGCTCGGCCGTTTTTGGGTATATTCGGAGGAATTTTTCACCTATTTCGCATCATTTTATCGGAAAATTGGAATATACGTTTTGTAGTATTTAAATCCGGCTGAAAAATTAAAATCAGACCAACTCCAACGCATCTAATAGTTTTGCAAAATAGTCCACCAAAAAATTCAAATTGCAATTGTGCCAGAACTAATGGTCCAATAGCGCCTGCTTTGTGCACACTTAACGTACATACAACTCACTACTTTTGTGTCAGCTCTACAACATAAAAAATGGCGGAATAATGAATATTTCAAGAAACGCTACATTTTCCGATTTTTCCTGATTTTTCGTCATTTCTAATTATCCGATCGGATCGATCGACCTCTCGTTTTATTCATATTTCGATTCCCTACAAATTGTCTTTTTATAGCATTCAGATTGCTTCGCAAGCAAAAAAACGAATAAAAAAAGCGTTTTTTGCATAAAAATGTTATGTATAAAATTAATTAATGGTAAATTGGAGTAGGAAACATATAAGCGTATATCTACAGACTGTCTTTTATATGATGGTACAGTCCGTTTTTTACTAGTATTTTTGTCATAAAAATCACTGATTTAATGCTCTATTCATTGGCCTAAATGAAAATAATCTTATAAATCATATGATTCCATTTGTAATACGGGGCATAACACATCTGAAATTTTTGAAAGAGTGCGTACTTTCCTTTATGGGAGTTGAAAGGAATGCTGTGCTTGGGTAATACATTTTTAGTTGTTAAAAAAGAAGTGCAAAATATTTTTGTCATAAATAAACGTAAAAATTACATTAATATCTAAACAATTTGAACGAATACATTATGAACAGTTTTTATATGTGATGCCCCATGACACTAAACTCAATTTTTGTCAGAAAATCTTAGAAATTTCAAATTCCGAGAAAAATAGCCCCAAAGAACTAAGATACTATTAACTTCATAGTCCTTTTAGTCTGCCTGGCGTACCTAATTTTATTTCTAATTTTACATTAGAAGGCATAAAAAGTTTAAAGTATGTGCAAGATTTTATTTACGTATCTTCAGACGTTTCGGAAATATTTAAGGAGAACCATCTTCAGAACTTAACTAAGCATTTATGTCATATATGTATGTGGATTTGCAAAAAAAATTGCTTCTTAAAATATCCTGTTTTATTACACCCTATGTAATAAAAAAATAACATAAACATTTAATTTCTCTTTTATTTTTATTCAGCTTTATATTTGTCGAAAACGATGTGGATAATAACACACTCACACACACAAATATATTATATTTTTTTTCCAGATACCACAAAAAAATTATGAGAAACCTCATTTAAATGATAAAAATACATTTTTTGTCAGAGAAAGTCATTAAAGCGATCCCCCAACGAGAGGACGCAATGTACAAAAGCCTCCGCATGAAATTTGCAATACCCCTCATCAATACAGGAATGACTGAAGTTTGTAAAGTTGGAACAATTAGAGGAGTTCTTTTGTGTTGCCTTTTGCTCTCTAATAAATTTTCGATATCATTAAATTTAATTCCTGTTGTAATGGTTACAAGTTTATTCTGTCGACTGAGCTACGCCATGACCAACTTTGGGCGACTGCACAGCGGCGTGCGTCCCAAAATTTCACAAATAAAATTAATACAGCATGAATCACTTTGCTTAAAATACAATTATTTTAATTTATAAGAGTACTACTTATTTAACAGTAATAAATTAAATATTACTTTTGGATTGCATCCTAATCTTATATGTAATTATAAATGAAGCTGGTTCGTCTAAAATATTTGTTTATCGCTTGCATAAATTTGGATAACTTTGTAAAAGCTATGTGAAACTCTTTTATATATCATATAATGATTCGTAAGAGAGTACGAGTTAAAAGGTGCAACTGTACATGCTATATTAAAAAGAAAAATAAAAGGTTCTTACATAATATAGCTTTCCAGCTATTTCGCTATTTCGATGGGAAATTCAATTCTCTAAATAATTTTTCCTATGAACTATAGCGAATTTTGCTTCGTTTTCGAGCTACAATTAAAAAACTGAAAGGGGTGCATTTTCACCCGTATCTCCAATTTCCACCCTCTAATGACCCTAATAAAATTGCTTGAACGTCATAGTTCCTTTTAATCCTATTTTTTTGGATATAATCAATAGCCTATTATGGAGGAGCAAAAACTCGATTGACAGAAATATGTTTTGTTAATTTTTTTAATACTGACTACCAATACTACGAAGAAACATTTTTGGAACCGCTGGTTCCATCGATAGCTCGGTTATGTTACCACAATATCCTTTAATTCATTGCTATTGTCGATATGCCCATTTTTCGCACTTATTAACACACACACACACACACACACACACACACACACACACACACACACACACACACACACACACACATGCGTGTAAATTGCCTATTTATAAAAAGAAAACATAGTTAATAGTACAAAACCAGAAAAATAGGTAGAAATACTTACTTGTTCATCCTGAGGGACAATTCCAGAGATTCGCAATAAGTTTTAAGTCAGTTTTTCCATGAGTATTATTAATGCATGGAACTTATCATTGAAAATCCCCTCCAAGCTGGTAAACTCACTATCCATATCACTATACTATACTAAACCATAAAAGAAAGAAAGGATTAGCTTTATATTTACGTAGTTGTCTGTTTGTTACCTAGCTGTTTATCCATCAACAAGTTTTACAGGGGGGGGAGGGCAAAATACATAGACAACTGACTTCAGAAGATGCCACATAACCACTTTCCAGAAATAGCCAATAGCTGTACAAGCTATGCGAGTTTTTGGTTTGTTAATCTAAGCGTTTTTTTTCATTTCAGTATGATTAGAGAAATGGTGAACTTTTTCAATGACACAAAACATTTGTTTGAACGCAAGTAGATTGCCAAGAGATTGCAACAAAGCGACTACTGAGTTACGGCAAGTGGAAAAATGATGCAGTAGCTACAAGACAAAAAGGTAGGCTGGAATTCAATAACAAGGTATGAAACAGATCTTGGAGAAGTTCGACCTGGAAAACCGTTTGAAAGATGAAGTTTTATTCGCCTTAATACGGTTTATAAAACTTTGTTCTTCATTATCATTCAGTAGATTCAATACGGTTCTCCAAACATCCCGAAATGTAATGGGACCGCCTAGCCGGGTGTCACGGACGCAGGCTGGAATTTGGATGGGTGACCTAAGGCAGGCTCGGGGACGTGGCTGTGGCAGCCTACCAGAGACCTGGGTCGCTCAACATTTGCCGCATGCGTGTGGTCCCCGATAAATGGTAATGAAAACAAAGCAAAGAAAATCTCTGTACCTCAAGACCATGCTATCACACATAAACTGTACGAGCCACCCGTGTAGTAAATAGGATGGTTTGAAGAAAAGTACTCGAGTAATGAAGGAGAGTGTACAAAGGGCCTAATAAGGCCTAAGTGCCGCGGTGGAAAAACAATTCCACCACTCTCCGACATACATACATACCATAGAAACTGGTATTTACCAC
>NW_019416750.1:194530-198870 GCF_000390285.2 Anoplophora glabripennis | reverse complement strand
TTTAAAAAAAAAAAAAAAGATTCAACAATATCAACTACAAACAAATCTTTAACATTTCAGTAAGCAGCTTTAAAATAAACATCGCAGGAATGTGTGTGGAATGCGTGACTGTCCTATTTGAGTAATTGATTAAAATTTAATTTCAGGTCCACAGCGTTATGGATCTCCACTCTCGGTATATCAGAAATAAAGTGTTTTAATTTCCTTTTGAAAGTCATTACATTACTCAGCGACCTTAGTTCATCAGGCAAAACCGAGTATAGCTTCGGTCCAAGATAAGTGTGGCTTTTTTGTCCTACACATTTATTAGGTTTAAATGTAATAAAATTTTTATTTTTGTTTCTCGTTTCATAAATGTGTGTCCCTACTCTTAAATCATGTCTGTTCTTATGTTGATATATGCACAATAAATAGAAGAGAAGCTGTCTTGGATCCATTAGAGAAGTCTCGGCATATACATCATCCGAAGAGAAGGTAGGTTTCTTTCTATATATTATTTTTAGAATTATTTTTTGGACCACTTCCAAATTTTTTAAAAGACAATGATTTACAGTTCCCCATTCCATATATTAGATGACTCTGAACTAGCGAGGTGTATACCACCTTCAACATGTCACCATCAAGTATGTCCCTTAAGACCTTAAACCGGTGGAATAAGGATCGAATTTTTTTGATGACGTATTTGATATGCTTATCCCATTTCAGATTACTATCCAGCATGACACCAAGATATTTGAATTCAGGGACGGACTGAATAGTGATGTCTCTAATTGTCAGAGTCTTAAAGGTGGGAGTAGATCGAACGTCCACATATATAGGCAAAAAACGTGTTTTGTCGTAATTTACTGAAAGCAACCTTGAATTGAACCATTCAAATACCATAGCTAAATCTTTTTCAGCATTCTGTTTAACAGTTTGCCAGTCTTTATCATTGTAGAAGATGCAAGTATCATCAGCATATGCTATGATTTCTCCTGATGTTCTGAGAGAAAATAAGTTGTTTAAATAGATGTTGAACAAGACTGGGCCAAGAACTAAACCTTGTGGTACTCCATAGGTCATCTTAATTATCTCACTATATTCATTATTTATTCTAACAAGCTGATGTCGATTTGTTAGGTAGCTTTTAAAAAGTTCAAGCGCGAGACCCCTTATTCCTATTTCTTCCATAGTGTTCATCAGCAGACTATGGCTCACTGTGTCGAACGCCTTAGATAGATCTATGAAGACACCGAGTGATCTCATATTATTATCTAACGCTGTGTATGCTTTGGATGTTAAGTGGTGTATGGCGTCTTGCGTTGAGACTCCTGGTTTAAAGCCATACTGCCTATAAGATAGAATTGAATGTTTATCGAGATAAGTGTATATATAGTCTTTGTTTCAATAGTTTTTCTAATATTTTGGAGATTGTAGTAATTAATGAGATTGGACGATAATTAGTTACCTCAGCTGGGTCTCCAGATTTAAATATAGGTATGACTACAGATGTTTTTAATGCAGAGGGGAAGTATCCCTCATTAAAGCAACTGTTGAAAAGGAACGTTAGGGGTTCTGTTATATATGAGCACACGGATTTTAACATTTCGCTTGTAATCCCATCCTCGCCCGGTGATTTGTTATTTCTTAAGTCATTTATTATATTACTTATTTCACTGGGCGTGGTTGGAGTGAGAAACATGGATTCCGAATGTTTATTTTTCTCGGATGGAGCTTCGAACTCCGTATGAGCAATTTTACTCGCTAATTTCTCTCCCACAGTGGCATAGTGGTTGTTGAATATATCAGCCATTTGTTTTGGGATATTTACAGTCATACCCTCATGCGTTACATATTCAGGGCTCGATGCCATACTAGTTTTTGGAGAGGTCAGCTCCTGTACAGTTTCCCACAGTGCTTTGCTATTATTCTTTTTTTGTGCAATTTGATGTTTATAAAAATCTGCTTTAGCAGTTTTGATTAGGACATTTAAGTGGTTTCTATAAGCAGTGTATCGTGTTTTTAAATTCTGATCGAAGGCATGCTGCAGTCGATGATACATTTTATCTCTCTCGTTGATTGACTTAATAATGCCATTTGTTATCCAGTTTCTCCGTTTTCTCTTCGTTTTTGGCAGAGTAAAAGTAAAGATGTATTTTTGAACCTCACTTGTTAATATTCCCAAGAATTTCTTGGTGCCAGATTCAATGTCGCCCATATTATAAACTTTGCGAAAGTCAACATTTGCCATGTTTTCTTCGAGCTTTTTGTAGTTAATTTTTTTACATATTTTAGTGGTATTTATATAATTAGTATTATTGTTCGTTGGGATTATTATTTGTAGAAGTACAGTGAAAAAAAAAAGTCGGTTACTTTTGTTTATACTACAAACGGCATTAAAAATTCATATTTGTGTTCCGTTTTAGTAAAAATATGGTCCAGGCAAGACCGACTATTCTGTGTAACTCTCGTGTAGTCATTGATAGCTGAATGAAAATTAAATTCATTTAAAGTGTTTAGATATTCAGTTGTAGACTCAGTTATGTCATTTTCAAGAATGTCAACGTTCTTGTCTCCCATAAACAGAAAATAGTCAGTCTTACTACAGTTAATACTTAGAAGGTAGTTTCTTACATTTTCTATAAATTCCAGAGGTTCCGTGGATGGAGATCTGTATCCAGCAAGAATGCGAATTATCCTCTTGTGAAACCTAACCTCTACCAGGATCAATCTATTCCCGTTAGCCAGTCTCGCATATATAATCAAGATCTGATTTTAAATATATTACAATACCATCATTCTTATTAAATTTTCCGCAGTTATACACCATGTTGAAACCAGGTATACTAAATAAATTAACATCGATGCGATTGATGCGTCTCGGTCAGTACAATACATTCCACACCCACCTCCAATTGCTCGAGATAACAACGAAATTCATTGAGGTTTTTATTAAGACTTCTAATGTTGTTATGAACTAACTTAAAATTTACATTATCATTATTTATCCTGAGCACTTTATTACATTCGTACATGAAATCCAAAGTTATGGTGTCGATGTCCCTAACCCTATAATCCCTTATATACTGATCCATTTTTAAAATGACTACTACATGCAAAGCGTTATAAGGGTATAATATACCAGCTTAATAACGATCGAAAAAAAAATACATACATACGAACATTTATTATTGGGACACAAATATTAAAATTTTACTATAAACAATGAACATGAAAACAGTACAAGATAATAACATACAATAGAAAGGTACATAAAAAATAATTGAAGTTATTTCACGGACCGAGTTCTAGGTTTTCCTTTTATTTCTTGGAGGATTTTCAAATGCTTTATGGATGGTCCGTGTTTTGGTGTTCCAGTTTCCTGAACAACTTCAGTCACAGCTACGTTTATTTCTTTATTTTTTTCTCTTTCAAACGTTTTTACTCCAAGATCAGGGGTCACTGGTGCACTATTTGTAACAAGTTTGGGACTTATTTCGTTTTCTTCTAGTACCTCAGCAGAGTTTGTCTTGCTTTATATAGCAATTATTATTTTTGTTTTCACGTTGTGACCGTAAATGTTTTCTTAACACTTTATTCTCTTCCCTTTGTTTAAAAGTTAAATCGTGGGCCACTGAGATTTTTGTACCCTTTAGTTTATGCAGATTCTGCAATATGCTTAGCTTTTTAGTGTAGCTTATTAGTTCTACTTTTACTGGGCTATTTTCAGATTTTCCCAAACAGTATGCGTCGTTGATATCTGATTCCTGCAAATCTACGCTAAGTAGGAGTTTAAGCACATATGAATACCGGTGTAATCTTGTTCTCAGTTGTACTTAGTCCAAATATAATAATATTGTTTTTCTTGTTTGTCTTTTCCAAGATTTCCAATTTATTCCTGAGGAACAGATTTTCCTTTTCCACTAAGTGCAATCTGGATTTAAGCTCTTCTACTTTTAATAAGAGACGCGTTTCACTAGCCTCTATAGTATTTCTAAGCTCAGTTTTGGTTCTTATAATTTCTTCATAAATTTGTCTATTTGTAATAACTTCGGGATCATTCATTTTATTGAGTGTTATTGTGTGGCTTGCTTTACTATTGTATATCAAAAACAGCGATAAGGGAATTCAGCGATAAGGATTTTCATCGACTTTCTTTATCACCACTGTTTATGCTTTTTCTAATATTTTGCCTTGCGATTTGCATTCATTTTTTATCTCAGCGTCAACTTACAATTGTGTATTATACGTGCATGTATTTAATTTGCTATTAATTGTGTTTACATACCAAAAACTTATATTTCGCTAGAGCTCGCTCAATACCACAGTTACACCTTAAGCGTACCGCACACGTATATATA
>NW_019416750.1:178383-194365 GCF_000390285.2 Anoplophora glabripennis | reverse complement strand
ATATATATCCGCGATGAATCTGCATGGTCGTCAAAAGAACCATTTGTTTGACGACGTTTCTATAAAATCTCATTTGCCATCTTGAGGTCTTCTTAATTTTGTTTCGCGTGGAGAAAATATAGTGGAAAAATGGGATGCAGTTGTTCTGTTCTTTTTGAATATGTCAATATATAGGAACCAACACAACATGTTAACCACGAAGTGGTACAGAAAATCTATGAGTAGTGGCAGGTACCTTAATTTTCATTCATACCACCAAAACAAAATGAAATTGAATCTAATCTCAGCCCTTAAACCAGGGTACACAGGGTGTCCCGAAATTTATGCAACAAAATTTGGTCATAGATTCTTTAGACAAATTTAGGGGACCCGTATTTTTTCTTTTTGCCAACTGGTCCCCTCTTTCGGAGTTACATCCCCTGAAATCTGCCCCTAAGAAGTCTCAAACCCATGTTGTACGAGAATCACTAAATTTGGTACACAGGGGTTTTTTTGACATGTGGAATCTAACAGTGCTACGCTTTTTGACGAGAAACCCCCTTAAGACACTTTTCATGGGCCCCATTGTCTTTGGAACCAGAAAAATTTGGTCGCAAATTTGATTTTTTTTTTAATTATTGCTTAGCTAGAAAGCCATTGAATTTAGAAATTTTTTTATCTCTTGATGTTTGTTTCGTAAAACACAATGTTTTTGAGAACAATCGCGAATGATATGCATTCGATCACATTTTGACATTTTTCTTGAAAACATTGCGTTTTACGAAAAAAGTATAATAGTCGAGGAAATAAAGCACTGAACCTCCGAAATCTGTGCAGTAAGATGGATCGTGATGCGGTTTTTTGCATTCGATTCGTTAAAGCATCCAGAAAGTTTGTGACCCTTTGTGATCAATGATCGTAACGAGTTTCGGCTGTTTATAACGAATTTCCACAAAACTTCAGGAGACGACGTGGAAACCGGCCACCCTGGGCACTAGGTGCCTCGGAGACAGTTGCCGTCGTGATATTCGTGTTGACCGACCCCAAAACTCCCGAGGTAACGAGTTTCGGCTAAGTTTATAACGAATTTCTACAAAACTCCAGGAGACGACGTGGAAACCGGCCACCCTGGGGCACTAGGTACCTCGGAGACCGTTGCCGTCGTGACATTCGTGTTGAACGACCCCAAAAACCCCGCGGTAACGAGTTTCGGCTAAGTTTATAACGAATTTCCACAAAACTCCAGGAGACGACGTGGAAACCCACGTCCCTGCTAGGCTATTCTTTAACCTCATTGGTTGGTTGTAGTCAGTTTTGAATATTAGCTGATTATTTAAAAAAAAAACTAATAAATTAAGGTATAAAAAATTGGTTCACTTTTCACAGGCTTTTTCAGTATATTGACTCGAAAATTTGTTTTAAAAATGTGACGTTAGTTATAATTGTTTTTTTTTTTAAATTAATTGTTATGTGTATAAATTTTAACAATGATTCTGTATTTCTCCTTTTTTAATGGTTTTCTAATTTAATCTCACGCTTGTAAGTATATAATAAGCTTTTATAACTTATTATTCTAAGCATATTTTTGTCATATTTTATAGATGTCTTGAGAAAGGAAATAACATTTCCGAAAGCTTGACAACACAGAGTGTTCTTATTGTACTAGCCCTTAGCACGGTTGACTGCAATCCCAAATACATCAACTCGTTTTTTTTCTTAACTAGTCAGTCAAGACTACCCTTCCTGCTCTATACAGGGTGGTGCAACCAGGATGGGGTGGAAGATTACGCCTGAACGACGAGGAATTATGAAATAATTTTTTGTCACGAGATGCATAGTTAAGAGATCCATATTCTAAAAATATTTTCATTATACAGGGTGCACACAAAAGTCCGTGGCAAACCAAAGATATGTTTTTTAAATGGAACACCCTGTATTTGAATCCTATAATAAATTCTATCCATTACTACGATGTTTTTAATATAATGGTTGATGCGTCTAAAGTTTATAGTTTTAGAGAAAATGGCGCTTAAACTTGAAAAACTACCCCCAAATCAATCAAATTCCTCGTCCATCTAAAAAGGTTGTCAAAAAACAAAACCTACTACAAAATGTACCGTATAGTTGGGTATAATAATGAATCTTGACTGGTTCAAAAATCACTGATTAGTATACAGGGTGATGGAGCTTGACTATTTCACTCGAAATTCAATTTTTTTAAATGGAACACCCTAAATTTTATTTGCCCATGTTAAAGGCAATAAAACCATCTTTCAAAAAATATGGCACATGATACCCTTCAATAAAATACTTTCTTAGGAAATCATCGGAAAACTTTGATTTTTCAAAGAACGACTGAAACAAACTGTAAAATAACGACCAAAGCTTCAACATTTAGTAAGAGGGCTATGATGTCAGTAAACTGTAGCTTCTCATTTTTTATTGAACTGATTTTAAGAGAAAGGAAGGGTTACATTCACAAAATATACAGTAGTTAATAAATCAATAACAAATAAAGAAAATCAATACCATTATTTATTAACGTTACAGAAAGATGTAAATGCTCTATAAGAGTTGTTCAATCAGGCCGCCATTTTGTTGAAGACATATTTCAAGCCGATGTATGAAGGAACGTTCAACATTTCGTAAGGTCTGCTCTGTAATTTGACGGAAACATTGTTGCAGCCGTATTTTCATATCATCTGCCGTTGTTGAAGGCGTTCTATATACTTGTTCTGAAATATATCCCCACAAAAAGAAGTCCATCGGCGTCAGATCAGGGGATCTGGTCGGCCACACAATCGGACCACCACGGCCAATCCACCGATTTCTCTTCCAGTTGTTTAAGTAATTTCATACCTTTATGTGAAAATGTGGCGGGGCTTCGTCATGTTGAAACCAGAAAGAATTTCTTAGTGCTAAATTTAAATTTTCTAAAAGCAGCGGCAATTCATTTTCTAAAAAATTTAAATAGATTTTACCAGTAAGATGATCCTCGAAAAAATTAGGGCCTATCACGTGAGTACCAATTATTCCACCCCAAACATTTATAGACCACTTATTTTGGTGATCAATTTGGCGAACCCAGTTACGGTTGTCTACTGAATAAAAGTGCATATTATGGCGATTAATCACACCGTTACTTTTAAAAGTTGCTTCATCGAAAAACAGCACTTTATCTACAAAATTGGGATCATCCCTAATCCTGTTTAACATCAAAATAGAAAAGTTTTCCCTGCTGTTAAAATCCCGATCATAAAGTTGCTGATGTAATTCCATGTGATAGGCGTGATATTTATGCTGTTTCAAAATACTCTTGACGCTAGTGTGGTCTATACCTAGGCTTCTCTCAATTTCTCTAATACTTATTTGTGGATTTTCTTGTACAGTTAGTAATACTGATAGTTGATTTTCTTCATTTGTTACTGGTTTATTAACTATTGTACGTTTTTTGAATACAACACTTCCTGTCTGTTCAAATCGGTTCAATAATGAGCGAAAAGCTTCAGGCCTTGTTTTTTTTTATCGTTTTCCGGATATCGTGCCGCATACACTCTAATAGCTAATAACGGATTTCTTTGACATTCGTATAGAATTGATATATTGATAATTTCTTGTGTACTTAAATTCATTTTGAAAACCTACTTTTACAGAACTGTCAACTACTTAATTGTCAAAGACAAAATGTTACAATCGTCATAGCCTTCTTACTAAATGTTGAAGTTTTGGTCGTTATTTCACAGTTTGTTTCAGTCGTTCTTTGAAAAATCAAAGTTTTCCGATGATTTCCTGAGAAAGTATTTTATTGAAGGGTATCATATGCCATATTTTTTGAAAGCTGGTTTTATTGCCTTTAATATGAGCAAATAAAATTTAGGGTATTCCATTTAAAAAAATTGACTTTCGAGTGAAATAGTCAAGCTCCATCACCCTGTATACTAGTCAGTGATTTTTGAACCACTCAAGATTTATTATTATACCCAAGGATATGGTACATTTTATACTAGGTTTTGTTTTTTGACAACCTTTTTAGATGAGGGAGGAATTTGATTGATTTGGGGGTAATTTTTCAAGTTTAAGCGCCATTTTCTCTAAAACTATAAATTTTGGACTCATCAACCATTATATCAAAAACATCGTATTAATGGGCCAAAATTCATGGGTAGATTCCCGAAGCAAAAATATTGCGATTTAGCCGAACTTACCTTAGTCCAAAAGTTGATAGTTAAAGAGATACAGGGTGTTAAATGTAAAATATTATTTTAGTTTATTTCCATTTATTTCTTAATAAATGCAAATATCCACACAAAATTTTGAGGTTTGGGGTTCTCTGAGTAGAGGAATTGAAATTTATTCACAATTTGGTTATAGTTCATAGAGGGCGCTAGCTACCGTAGATTGAATGTGTTGAAAATGACATAACTTTTTTGTACTTTAAGGTATCTCATGTTTGGTATCAAATTCTTATTTTCCAACTTTTTTACACAAAAAACGTATACTTTATGAAAGTCACTGTCTCGCCCCGTTTCCGAGATATTTGGCTTTGAAACTTCCAATGCTAATGAAAAAATCATAAGAGACAAAAAAGTTTCTCAACAAAACATAAAATTCAATTTTGATATTAGAATCTACCAGCGGCGCACCGCACAAAAGTTCAGGGGAAGAAAAGGGTTCATGAACCATGAAAAAATATCACTCTGTAGAATATCACGATCATTTGGCATGTCCAATGATGTAAGCCCTACAGCGTAACCTATATTCCAAATATGTACATTATATTTAGGAACACCCCTGAACATTGTTATGATATTGAAAGCCGATAACGATACACAAATACATAATACAATGAAATTTTGAAAATTATGACACTAAAATAGAGAACTCACAACAGGGATGTGTTACACTATATATGAGAAAATAAAGGATTCAAATTAACGTATAGAATAAGTTTTAGTACATAAAAAGCAAAATCGTTACATGATAACATCAATCTGTCAAAATAAATTAAATAATGCAAAATTGTAAATTAAATTGTTTAATGAAAGCAATGATATAACAAATCTTTCGTACCACCGTCGTACAACGGTAGAACTAGACTTTGCTTTATTTGTAACATTATTTTAGTTGCCTTGGAGAATTATTGTCATTGTGAATAAAGTTAACTAAATGTTCTGTCAGTGCCTCAATTAAACGTTCACAAAACCAATCCATGACCCCTAGCGAGCAGCTCCTGGTTGTTCTGCTATAAAGTGGCGCCCAACGTGGGGCTGTGAACGTTTTTGTGCAAGGCAACGAACAAAGTTACTGTTTTCCGCATGTTTAACCTATGCTGTCATAAAATTGTGACATTAGTTTTCACAAACCAGTGTAGGAAGGAAGATACAGAAAACTACATCAAAAGTAAGTAGGTAATTGCTTATTTTATGCATGCCTATGACGACTCGCAAGAACAAGTCAGAGACAACTGATTCAAATATGGCTAACAATCAAGCTGAAGGTCAGGCTAATACGATCACTATGACAAAGGATCAATTTGATGCTCTCATTCAAAGTATTCGTGCTGTCACAGTGGGACAACCTCAAGCAGCTTTGATTGGCAATTTTTCAAAATGTTAGTCGCGTTTTGACGGTAGTAGAGACTTTAATATTAGTGCATTCATTAACGCTGTTGAAATATTCAAATATTGTTCTAATGTAAGTGATGCAAATGCATTACGTGGACTTCCTATGCTGTTAGATGGCTTCGCCGCAACCTGGTGGCAAGGTGTAAAATCCGGTGTAGACACTTTATGGTCCAAAAAAGCCTGCGTATCGCGTTTATCGTGAGCTCTTTGCCGTGGAACAAGATGTAAAAACGCCAACAGACATTTTTGTATGTAAATGTCGCGCAATCCTCGCCTAGCTTCCTGCGAATACGTTGACTGAAGAAACTCAGTTAGATATGGTTTATGGACTCCTGCATGTGCGAATTCGTGAAAGAATATCTAGCAATAAAGTTGCTACGTTTTCTGAACTTTTAGATGCAGTTCGCGCCGTGGAAGAGACTTTTACAGAAAAACGTACTTCTGATGATTCACGAAAAATATCGGACAAACAAGAAGACACTAACCGCGTTAGGTGTGCGTACTGCAAAATATTCGGACATAAAACGGAGGAGTGTCGGAAACTCGCTCGAAAGCCGAAGGAAAGTGAGCCGCCGCCGCCGCCACGAAATTTTGTAACATTATTTTAGTTGCCTTGGAGAATTATTGTCATTGTGAATAAAGTTAACTAAATGTCAGTGCCTCAATTAAACGTTCGCAAAACCAATCCATGCATCCAACCCTAGCGAGCAGTTCCTGGTTGTTCTGCTATAATAACACATACTAGAAAGTTAAAATGTATAACATAGTACAACTTTGTAAAGATATTCATCTAATAGGATCATTGGTTCGGGGAAATTTGAAAAATTAAGATTTTAACAGGCAGATTATCGTAGAACAAGAAAGAGTTGTACTTATAAATTAAATCCATGCAATAAACTAAGACTATAATTAAAGTTCATCATACCTTTAGACTAGAACTCAACATTGTGTAAAATTTATTGTGTAAATGATATTTCTCAGATATAAAATGACCTGTGTTGTGTTAAAAAGACCTTCTATTTATACAAGACTATATTTAAATCCCAATTTACATTCCTAGTAGTGTATAAAATTGAAAGTTGTCAATACACGATCACCTTGAAAACATTTTAGTCATTAGTCAATTCATACAAGATAAAACTATTCAAAATAGTGAAATTAACTTAATATCAATGTTGTGGAACAATACTAGTGACATACAATGAAGCTAAATAGCATAATTTGGTTAAATTTCAATAAAATAGCAAAATTTTGTAGAAACTTTAAAAATCAACGTAATATAAATATTTGGGTAGATAAATTTGCAGAAAATTATGTAGAATCCGAATATATCAGTGTCATGCTGCAAAAAACATACATAAAGGCATAATTCCAGTTTAAAAATTTCATAAAGCTTCAAACTAACGTTGCTATAACAACCTCATTTGTTATCAATTTATAAAAACTGTTACAGGGCTTCTAGTAGCCAGTCTTTCATAATTTGTCGTACCATAAACATCGTTCAGTCACTCCTAAAATAAATAAAAGCCAGTTAAAATTAAATAAATAAAGGTATACGTAGTTACCATTTTTCAAACGTCAACAGCAGCAAGCAGTATTCTGACAACTGTCAAAAGTGAAAATTTTCCAGCTGTTAAAAATTTCTCAACAGTCCAAATATTCACTGAGATTTATATGATAGGAATAAGTGTCATTTAACCAAAAGTGCAAGGTATAAATTTCCAATTAAAAACTAATGAAGTGCAGGGGCTTGATTTTTGAAACCAGGAGAGTTAATTCATTAGAGAAAATTACGTCATTTTCTCTTGACACTCAGATAATGTGATTTTTGAAATTTTCTTGTGGAATATTTTCTCTAGATATCAAGAGAAATAATTCCACAGGATTTTGTCGGGGGAATTGGCGTTTTCTCCGAATAGTTTGAATCCAAATGTCAGCTCATGCTCATGCGCGAATTGTCACTTCATTCATTCGCTGTTCGAAGGTGCGTAATCATTTGAAATTTGTAATGGATCCAAATAATTTGTTATTAATTCTAAATATAATGAATAATTTGCAAGCTGCAGAAATTGTAAACCGTCCGCGACAACATTAATTAAACCATTTAAAGTTTCAGCAATATCTGACCACTGTTTTTGGGCCTTTTTGTGAGTGAGAGTAGAAGAAAACTTTCATTTTAAAAAGTTCTTCGTTGTTTCTAAGCATATTAATTTCTTTTTTGCGCTTTCGACGTGAACGAACGCTTCATCATAATTATAATAATATTAAATTTTTTGTGTTTTCAAATATACTTCTATTCAAATTGAAGTTATATTAAATTACTACCAATATCATGGAGATGTCTAATCTCCCTGACGAATATAATAATGGTTTTTTGGCGAGCCAAACCACATCAAACCCGGTTAGCTCGAGTTTGATTGTGTTAAGAGTTTGAGTTAACATTTGACAGAACTCGCAAAAATTCTTTTAGTTTGGATATCTAATCAATAATAAAATCGTAACCTATAATCTATGATAGTGCTCGTAGCTCAAGTTGTTTGATTATTTCTTATATACTACAATTGTTATTCCTAATCTGAAATGCACATCCATGAAATAACGTTAATGTATAGATGGTTATTAAATCAAAATGGGTTTACCTTTTCACAAATATCTATTCCCACGTAAATGTATCGTCTAAAAGGAAGTTAATAAAGATCTATACAGTGCAATATAGAATATGCATATCTACGATTAAAGTTATTTGGATCCTCGATTACTATTTTTTTATTATCAATTTTAAATATTACTTTGTATTTTTTGCAAAGTTAATCCATTATCAAATTTTTTTATTTACAACTTATACCTATCCAAACCTCTAATAAAAACGAAGTAGTGACTAGGTACGATGGTACGAAACAGAAAATAAATAAACAAAGATAGAAATATTAACTTAATATCCAAACCAACCCACAAGTCCGGTTTGATGGTTAGGCAAACTCTGCCAAACCGGGTTAACTACATTTCTCGCCAAAACGTCAAACCTCAACAAACTATAGTTAACCGGGTTAGCGGTTTTCTCGCCAAAAAACCCTTAATGACAATGACATTTACAAAACAAACTTCAAAATCAAATCAAGTGACTAAACATCAGGGTCGCCAATAATGGCACTGAAATATTGAAGAAAACTCTGCCCGCTGATTGGTCAGTTGCAAATATATCCTCGACATACGGCATAAATTAAATTCTCTAGAGAATTGGATTCCTTCAACGTTCAAAAATAAGTGTTTAAGTTTTTAAGAGAAATTTGTCAGGTGGATTTTTTCTCTGGAGAATCAGTTCTCCTGTTTTCAAAAATCAAGCCCCTGTAAGAAAATACGACAGACGAAGTGCAAACCCAATCAACCATTGGAATATCAAGTATATGGAACCAGTTCTTCAATCTAGATTATACAAAACCCAACATCGACCAGAACGAGGTTCATGACATCTGGATGGCATATCCGAAACCAGTAATTCACTAAAGCGATACGTGAGTCACATACTTCTACAAATTGGCCAATTTAAAAATTCCATCGTACGAATCCGTATATAACCATCAAACTTATAGCTATAAAAATTATGTTTTAAAATACCGAAGTCGACTAAATATCAAAATTTCACCTTATAAATTAGTATAGGATAAAGTAGGTTTAGGATAATAAGTAAGAATACAATTTGTCAATTATATGCAAAATTAGATATGCAATATATTTTGCTCATTTTATGTTAAATAGTATGTTTCATTTCGTAAAAAAAATAGTAAAACACACCCTGAGAAAGAGCAAGCTCTAACTGAAATAATTTATAAGACCAAATCTTATTGGCGCCTGGGCAAAGTAAAATAAAAGTAAAATAATTCACTTTCAATTCATTCTCTCACAAATATCAAAAACATCTATAATAGATTGATATTACAAACAAAATACATTAAATTGTTGTAAAATAGGTACTTACTAACATGAGATTAGTTTAAAAAGAGGCTTCATTACACACAATAAAAACATATAAAACCTCAATGATGATTATTAAAAACAAACAAAATTAAAATCGAAATGTTTGTGGACAGATATAAAACAATTTCAGCCGTTACTGACGTTTAAGGGGGCGATTTAGTATGTATATTTTTACCGTGTAACAGAGCTTCACATGAGGACACAAATCGTCGAAGAAACTAACATAATTGAATATTATTATATGTATATCAATGTATTCGCAATGGTTCCCGCTAGTGAGTAAGATAAATTTCAATGCTCATGAGAACAGAAGAATAATTTTAATAAATGCCAAAGTACCTCAATTTTAACCATACTGTTAGTGTGTCAATATATTGCGTTTACGACGGAACTAGGTCAGGCACAATAACCAAACTACTTCACTCACTAGAACGGACACCTAGGATCATTTGTATTTAATTTTCAGATTAATATTTATTAATAATTCTAACTATAATTAGTTTGTATGCTCTCTCACAGGTGTCGCTACCCTTGAAAATGAAAGTGAAAACACAGAGTTGGTTTATTATAAAATGCGTGCTAAAATAAAGCATAATGGTCTAATATTATCTTTGATATATAAATATGGGTAATTTTTTAAAAGTACCTAAGTAATAAGATTTTGTAAAGCTTAAGTAGTACGAAAATATAACGCATAAAAAACCAATAATATGTACTAATTTTTCTTTATTAAGAATAAAGATTAAATTTTACGTACAGGGTGTCCCACATAAAATCGTTATTTACGTTCTAGCCTTGGTAGCTTCAAAACAAATTTACAGCTTAAAAATTAGTCTGGCTCAGGTAAATTTCTTTTTCAATCTACAAATCAGTAGCTACTTACCGATAAGAAGGAAACCACTGGATATTTAATGAAAAAAGTGACGACCAAAAAAGTAATTCATTCTTGAATATGAATATAACTAACACGGGAATTCCAAAACAAAATATTTTTCAAATATGCTCCTTATCGCGTTGCAAAATATATATTTTTGTATTTTCTGTTAAAACATAACATACAACATAGTGGCACTAAAACTTTGCTGCCCTGCGTTACTCCTCGATGTATACAGGGTGAGTCATTCAAGAGGCTCACCATGGGTGTCGAGAGGATTTAAACCGGGTCCGGTCTTTTCATTTCGCGCCATTTTATGTCAAATATTGACCCCACCCTACTTAGGTTACTGGAAAGCTCTCAAGTTTTTAAGAATTTTAATTTTTAATTCTGTACCTAATATTAATAAATGCGTCAAGGCAAAGACATAGTTTGGAAATTCTTTGATTGCATAACTGATAACTAACTATTTTTATACAAATCAGTTAAAAAGAGGGTTTGGGTTTAAACCGGGTCTTTTCAAATGGGTTTAAACCGGGTTCAAACCCTCAAAATCAAAAGACCCAATCTTTTCCCATCTCTATATGAGATACTTACAAATTTAGTTAAATTAGAACAAAGTTGCGCAATTAGGAGGCTAAAAATATGATACCAAGAAGTCAATAATATCTCAATTTATTTTCGAAATACATATTTGGGAAAAACTGAAATTTTTAAAAATATAATTAATTTTTTTTGTCTTGTCAAACACACACCAAACAAGTTTAAATTTTAACTTTTCGTTCTTTATTTGGCCTTCCATCTTTAGGTGTCCTAACATGGATTTGTATCTCTTTGTTTTGAGTTTTGGCTCAGTAGAATATTTAGAAGACCTTTTTGTAAGGGTTAAACTTACGTTTAAATGCTAAATTAAAAAAATTGTGAGATAACCAAACTTACGTTAAAATACTAACTTTCGAAAATATGATAGTTATTTTTTTTGACACCATTTCTCTTGATGTATCTACTAAGAAATGGTGTCAAAGAAAAAATAACTATCTCATATTTTTGAAACTTAGTATTTTAATGTAGTTTGGCTTAACCCCTTATAAAAAAGCCTTCTAAACATTTAACTGATCCAAAAGAAAGAGATTTGAAAGTTTGGACACCTGAAGATGGAAGGTCAAATACAGAACGAAATGTTAAAATTTAAACTTGTAATGATCCTGTTTTATTTTTATTTTTATTATGTCCAGAATTTCGAAATATTTCTTTTTATTTCGGATTATTTTACCCCGGCGGCGATAATTATTGATTTTTATACATATATATCAAATATCCGCTCGCGGGTCCGACCGGCCGTTACCCCACTCTGGCAAGCCGTTAGTCACGTGGAGGTCCCACCACAACTTGTGTTAATCCGGTGGGGATTTGGGCAACAAAAGCCCTCGACATTCCCCGAAACCGGCAGTTCCTAGCCAGAACTCGCTACCGATCAGAACTCGACTCCGACCAGAAGCTCCACCGCCAGCAAGTACTCTTCACCGATGCCAGCCCGGAATAACCAGTGAACCCAGTAAGAATTATTTTCCTTTATTATTATCCGTTCCAACCGGGTACAAGTCCGAAAAGATTTGTACGCTTTAAGTGTGGAATTACTGTGGGCCCGAGAAGAATATTCTTGGTAACCTGCACACAAATTCCACCGTCCATCTCGACCCGCACGACAGAGCAATCGTTGGATTTGGCGTGTAGACCCAATCTTGACGAAGTCTGCGTGTTTACTACAGCGTTGCCTGGTGTCCCGCACCCTGATGTACGCTGAGTAATAGGGGATATGCAAACTAAGACCTAGAGGTTCGGCGTATATACCCAATCTCCGGGTCGTTCCATATAGTATACGTACGTTTCTCCCTGGTCGGCGTGTATACCCATCAGACCGAGAAGCGTTGTATACTGAGAGTCCGACAACATCGGTCACCAGGACGTATAAAACTTAGAGGCCAATACGAATTGTAAGGCGAGATACTTCAGATCCCGTTTTACCATCCTATTTTTCCGCCTTGCACCGCCTGGGCTTTCTTCACTGGTTATTGCTACCGCTTACCGCTTACTAATTTTGCATTTACTTGCTAGGCCATAATACCGATATTTGACCACCGACCTGAGTTTAAATAATTCCGAAATAATTCCGCATAATTTTGGTTTATTTTCAGAATCAGCGGGGACCGACAAAAACATCTGTAAATAGTTTAGTTCTTTATCAGACCGTTGTAAATCACCTTTCTTGTTTCTTAAAACCGTCTACTATTGTAAAGTAATAAATATTTCACTTTCGACTCCGTTCCTAAATATTTATTTCTTTTCTAAAGGTGATATTATAGCTTTTAGTTTTGTCTCTCTAACACCGAATTTGTATATAATTATTGTTTGTAAATAGTTTCAGTCATTTAGTAGTGGGTAGAAATAAAATTGACACAATTTGTATTTGTACAAGGTATTAATATTTTTCCTCTTGAATAAATCTAGTAAAAATTGATAGGTTTCTTTCTTTCACCGCCGAGGTAAACTGATAACATTCCGAAACAGCAAAAGCACTGATATCGTTTTGTAGAACTCCCGTTTAATTTCATATTTAAAATAAAATTACACTGAGAAAACTACTCTCTGCCGTTTTCTCCTAAAAGAAATACAATTGACCCCTGGAATTTATTTTCTTCACTGTATCTACCTGTGCACTTTACTCTAAACCGAGGGTAAGGGTACGTGGAGTTTCCTCCCACGTAAAATATAGGGAAACTGGCGCCCGAGACTAAAACCGTATATATAAATTAATAACTAACGTTACCGTTTAGAGTCCAGTCCGAGGAATAAAAGACCTTTCCGAAAAATTAAATTACAGGAGGGTGCACACACCATAATTAAAAGTAATAAGAAATTAACACCGACCAACCCATAGAGAGAAAACCGAGGAAAAGTGCGTCACAAACTTGCTGTTTGTTGTATGTGAAAAACATCATGAATTGCTACCAAAACTGCAACTTAAATAAATTAACCTGATAATAGCCCCGGAAAGGCGAAACGTTGTATAAGAAATCGGATAGAGGGCAAAAAGTGGCAATGAAGATGTGTTTGCAGATTTTCATTATTGTTTCAATTAAGGCTAGGTACAAAAAAGAAAATAAAATAATTGCTTTTTTTTCAGTTTTTCGCTTATATTTCCGAAAATAAGCCTCTAATCGACATGAGGTATACTTATTGATTTTGTTCGTGAGGAAATTTGCTACAAGGGTAGGCTTTTCCGAAAGTTCGCAAATTTTTTTTTATATTGCAAAATTAGCGGTTAATAGAAAAATGTGCTAAATTTTCAAAATTAAATAAAAATAACAAATTTGACTGAAATTGGATGAAACTACAGGAAATGATAACTGTTGGAGTGCTCAACAAATACCTGCAATCCGGACCCCCCAAAAAAATAGCGGCGTATTGCAAAATTATATAGTCGAAAACGCGAGCGCGTATATCTTCTGCCCAAGTCAAGATATCGAAATTCGGCAAGAAAGGATCTAAAGTTAATTACATTATCTCGCGTCTGTGTAAATTTCAGATTTTTAGAATTTAAAAAAAAGCGTCTCGATCCGACCAATAGGAGCCGAGATAATTTTTTTTCTAAAAACATTTTTCTGGCTGTTCTATTTAATATTTTGTAATAACCTTGGGCTCGTTGTAAAGTAGAAGACTTCCTTTATACGCTGATTTTTTTTTTAAACGATTCGACCCAGAAATGATCAAGTAAACGTTCGTTTAATGCAGCGTGATCCACGCGACTGAGCGGTAGTCAGGAGAAGGGAGCGCTGTGACGTCATAATGCACTTGCTGCACTCATCTTCGCAAAATTCTTACTTAACAAATGGATTGTGGCATTTAGAAAGCAGCTACCGAGATTCTTTTTTTTTAATTGAGCACCCCATCTTTTCCTGTAGTTTCATCTAATTTCAGTCAAATTGTTATTCTTTTTATTTAATTCTGAAAATTTAGTACATTTTTCTTTTCACCGCTACTTTTTCAATATAAAAAAATTTTTGCGAACTTTCGCAAAAGCCTACTCTTGTAGCAAATTTCGTTAGGAACAAAATCAATAAGTATACCTCATGTCGATTAGAGGCTTATTTTCGGAGATATAAGCGAAAAACTGAAAAAAAGCAATTATTTTATTTTCTTTTGTTATAAACAATATGACGCTCTACCTTTACAAATACACTTTAGGCTTTTATTCCGTGTATTTTTTACTTAATTTTAAACCCATAGAATTCGAGGCCCGATTTTAAAAAAAAAACTAATTCGCCCGGACTACTAAACTTATTTTATTAATTATTCAATTCCTCCAGTCTTCAAAATTAAGAAATAAAAAATTGTCATTCTGGGAACAATTGTTTATACAAATTTTGACTTTTTTATGAACAAGTATTTGTAGAATAAGCTTTACAATTCGATTTTTCAGAGCACTATATTTCATTTTTGCAATAAGTATTTCGTTCTAAAAAAGTTTTTTTTCTGTTTTTCATTAGTATTATTTTTGGTTTTCCATTTAAAAATTAAAGTAAGTAGCAAAAAAAATAGTGTATCTGGCAATTGAACCCAGATCCACTACAACTACAAGCTAATTATATTTGAAATCGCATTATATTCGAAAGAAGCGCACCTGCTAGAGCTGTCAGCTTCGAGTCAGCCGATACTTGTAGCGTGCGCGTACTCCCCAAATGCCTTCCCCTATCTTGCTTAGTAATTGTCGAAAACATGACATAAATTTATTTAATTTTAATAAGCAATAGCATGAAATCGATGTAAAATTTCCCTGGGAACACGATGGTCCAATTATTTTTTTGCTACTTGCCGTAGTTTACGAGATATTTGCGAAAAAACTTATTTTTACGGTTTTTTAACCTTTTGACCCCTTGCCTGACCACCTAGGTCAAACATTTTTGCGGATTCGGATTCCTGAGGGTCGAAAACATATTTGCGCCCAGGTTTGATCGACAGAGGAAAAAATGGAGGTTCAGCCTTCATTCCAATGGACTAAATAGATATATATTTTATAAATATTTTATGCCTATACATATTATTCTCCAAACGTAATTAGAAGCAAGTCTCTATATATTTTAGTAATTAAGCAGTGTTTTTTAAGTTAATACGACTCGCCAAAGTAAAAAAAATAATTCAGGTTAGGTATACAGGGTCTCTCATAATTAGCTGCCAACCCTGCACAGGCCGATTCTATGATCAAAACTAAGTAAAAAAGTTCATATGAACATGGGTCCGGAAATGCTTCCTAAGGGCACAGGGACCCATTGAAGAGGGAGGAATGGAAATCATTTTTTTGCAATATCTCTCAATCGCGTTGTGATAAATGAATGAAATTTGGTATACACAGCTAAATTTTGATGAGCAATTTGATGGACTAATCCATTTATTTCCACAAGGTCCATTGGGGTGGGTACGGGGGGGCCCTTGGTACTTTGCGTGTGTAACTTTTTCATCTTTGACTTTTTAA
>NW_019416750.1:168183-176289 GCF_000390285.2 Anoplophora glabripennis | reverse complement strand
TTATTGTTAATTGTTGTAATAACACGAAGAAACACTTGGTTTGTTTCGCTTTTAATTTCTCGTATTATCAAAACATAGTGTTCGTTAAATCGATTTTTCTCGAAAACGGATCGAGATACCGAAATGAAACAAAAGTACATAATTAATGGAAAAATGATTGCTCTTTCAGGGTTTGAACCAAGTTTCATGTTAGACATACAGGGCAAAAAGTTATTAACTAAATTTTCGTTAAAATTGGTCGTAAGTGGCGCCTTCTACGAGCAATGCTGAAATTACAACACGCATCTTATTCGTCGCCCAAAAAAAATATAGTTTTACAAATTTTCAAGTTCCTAACCTACATATTTTCAGAATAATCGCAAAAAAAACGATTTAAAATTTTAACTTTCAACCCCCTGTATTTCCGAAACTATCAACTTTCGGATAAGGCATGTTTGCGCCAATGGTCACCATTTCACGTGTAGTATCTTCAGCTTTCGATTTTCCCAATGTTAATGAATCACCCTGTATATACAGGGTGGGCCATTAGTGTGAGAAAGTAAAATAACTCCCTTGTTATTCATAATACAGAAAAAAAGTTTATATAAAAGTTATACAGAATCAAGAAACATAAACTACAAAATTAATTTGAAACATACAGGGCGATGAGTACAAACGAGACACGCCAAAGATTACATTTTTTAAATGGTGGCAAAATAGTAAGGATAATTTGGGTGACAGCGGGATGAAATGTGACAGTATAATGATATGAAAATTGTAATGAAATCTGAGTCTAAAGGAATAAAAAGTGTCCACAAAATAATGTAATGTAGTTAAAAAAAGAATAAAATAGTATTAAAAATGGTAAATTAAAAATGTATAAATTAAAAAATAATCTGATTGGTTGAGATTGAAAACGATATATTAAGAAACATTGTAATTAGATATAAGAGTGCGGTGAGAAAGAAAATGATAAAAAAAAGTGGTGATCAAGGAGACAGAAATAAATAGTGAGAAGAATCAAGAAGTTAAAAGAGGAATTATACGATATACAAATCATAGCAATTAAAAGAAGTTTAAAATAAGAAGAAGTGAAATAAAATATAGAAGATTAAAAGAAAATCATATGAGCTATCAAGAGAAAAACAAGTGCTGAGGAGAAGAAAAGTTTTAAAGAAAAATAATCAAGCACAAAGTTATTCAATAAAGAAAGAAGAGTGAGTGTTAGGAAATAGGAAAGAAGAAGTTACTTGGCAGAAAGAAAATTAGGGTGAAGTCTAAATTGACAGATAACTCAATATAGTCATAATACTGTCAGATTAGTAAAAGTAAAGGAGCAGTACGAGCCAGGGAGGTGATTCAGACAGTGGCAGGAGTAGGACACAGAAGGAGAACAAGACAAAATAGAGGAGAGTTCGGGTGAAAGAAAGGACAGAGAAGAGACAGGAGAGAGATTACAGGAAGGACATTACAGTGCGGAAAATATAGACAAAATGACCACAAAAGTGTAGTATAGGTAACAAGAAACTATGAGTTTATAGAATTGGAAATAATTTAGCTCAGGTTAGATAAGGAATTAGGAAGGATTTTATAAATTTTTAACCTGTTATTACAATATACGAATTTCAAACCCAATTAAAATATTTTTTTAACAAAAGCAAAGAAACAAAATTAATTACATATTAAACATTTTCTTTATAATTAAGTAATTAAAAAAAATCCTTTAGAACCGACTACTGATATATCAACATGATCTATTAAAATTTTTATTCTATAATTTGCAAAGTACACTACTAGTCTAGTTGTCATTAAGATTATTGAATTTTTTAAAATATAACAAAATTATAGTTTGAGAATAATTCAAAATATTATTATATAAATATATATATATATATACAAGGTGGCGCAAAAGTTGTCACCCGATGTTCTTTGACTGTAATTTTTTTAATAAATGAAAAACTTTTAGTTTTACTTTTGGATTGTGTTTATTTGATGTCTAATTTTTTTTTCATTAAGTAGAAAAAATGATATCGGCCAAGTGGCCGCCGCCAGGATTGATGACCATACGTGCCCGATTTATGGCATTTTCCATCACTCTTGCCAGAACTTCCGGCAATAGGTTCCCGCATTCTTGACGGATATTCTCTTTGATGACTTCAAGAGTCTGAGGCTTGTTGACATAGACTCGTGACTTCAAGAAACCCCACAAAAAGAAGTCTAGAACGGTTAAATCGGGCGATCTTGCCGGCCAGTGCAAATCACCAAAACGAGAGATTAGGCGACCCGGAAATGCAGCCCTCAGAATTTCGATTGTGGGTCGTGCAGTATGCGCCGTTGCTCCATCCTGTTGGAACCACATGTTCTCCAGTCCCAATTCGTCCAGTTGAGGTAGGAGAAAGTCGTTGAGCATGGCTCTGTAACGCTCGCCGTTCACAGTAGTCGTTTGGCCTGCGGCGTTTTCGAAAAAATAAGGCCCGATGACGCCTCCAGCGTAAACACCACACCATACAGTAACTTTGAGCGGGTGTAATGGCTCTTCGTGTGTTATACGCGGATTTTCGGTGCCCCAGAAGCGATAATTCTGCTTATTCACGTATCCACAGAGATGGAAATGGGCCTCGTCGCTCATGATGATTTTCGTTGAAAAGTTGTCTTCCTCGTGGTCGAGATTCAGGATGGCTTGAGCGTAGGTTACACGCGCTTGGCGGTCAACGGCTAGCAGCTGATGCACTGTCTGCACTTTGTAAGGGAACATATTCAAGTCTTTCACCAAAATTCTCTGTAAAGACCGCCGACTGATGCCCAATTGCGTGGCACGTCGTCTGGTCGACACTCCGGGATCCTCTGCGACATCTTCAGCTACAGCCGCGATATTCTCAGCAGAACGGCTGCTCTGGGGCCGCCCAGACCTGACAGCATCTCGTGTTGTCCCATACTCTTCTAGGCGAGCAGCTAAACGTCGTAGTGTTTGTCCAGTTGGTGTCGGACGACCGGGAAATCTACGTCTAAATTCACGCTGCGCCAACACCACCGACGAATTATTACGCAAAAAAATCGAAACAATTATTCCGCGTTCTTGAGGAGTATAGCGATTCATGTCTTATTGACGTGTATTTTGTATCTGTTTATTTCACAAATGTCAAAGCAGAACTGACATTTACCGCCATTTACAAAAATTATAGCAACTTCCAATTGGGTGATGACTTTTGCGCCACCTAGTATATATATATAATTAATAAATTTACATTTTAAGAATCAAATTAAGTGACATAAAAAGAGCTAACTTGGTAACTATAGAACATATTTTATTGTGATATTTTTTTAAGAATACTATAGGAAAATTCAAAATTTAAATATTTTAAATACATTTCACATGTTAAACAAATCTTTATAATACTATAAATTGGCGCTCAAAATTATTTATTAAATAAACTACACAAAACAAACAATACTAAATTATAATAGGTATTATAATATACAGGGTGTAACGGATGCTAATGGCCAAACGTCAGGGGGTTATTATACAAGTAATTTTCAACAAAAAAGTACTATAAGATTTTTTTGGAAAGTTGATAGTTGCTCTTTTATTTAACATTTTTTTATTTCAAAAAATNTTTTTTAAGAATACTATAGGAAAATTCAAAATTTAAATATTTTAAATACATTTCACATGTTAAACAAATCTTTATAATACTATAAATTGGCGCTCAAAATTATTTATTAAATAAACTACACAAAACAAACAATACTAAATTATAATAGGTATTATAATATACAGGGTGTAACGGATGCTAATGGCCAAACGTCAGGGGGTTATTATACAAGTAATTTTCAACAAAAAAGTACTATAAGATTTTTTTGGAAAGTTGATAGTTGCTCTTTTATTTAACATTTTTTTATTTCAAAAAATGTGCCTTTTTTTCATAAAAACAAAAATATCTCTGTTATTCTTACAGTCACATCAAATTTAGACATATCATCGGAAAGAGCGTTAAATTTACTACAAAGCGAGCATATATGAGTGTTTATAAAATCTTCTATATCAGGTGCTGTAAAAAGTTATATGTAATAATTCTGAAATGAGCAAAATTAGTAGTATCTAAGGAGATACCACTAATTTTGCAAAAAAATAGCAAACTCAAAAGTTGATATATCGTTGAAAAGCTTACTAAATACAGTAGTTTTTGCTGAAGAAAAAACACGTCCTCATTAACAAATTTTTGGCGTTACCACCAATAAGGATTGATTATATTAAAACTTTATAGTACTTTATTTTTATTTTAAGTCTGTTCGTATTACTCCATGCATGTAGTTTTTGTGGGAGTTTCTTCAAAAAGCTGTTTTTCTAACTCTCCCTCTTTGTCCTATAATCCGAAATATTGTTACAAACGTGTTTTTGTTTAGAATGCGTCTTTCATGATAGATAAATGCCAAGGCGGCTGTGAAAAGCAATATTAACACAACTATCAAAGTCATAAAATTACTTTAGTGTTCTTGTTAATTAGGTACCTACTTAAGTATCTAAATTGAAGATGCCACGTTTTTTCACAAATAACGAGTATCGAGATATTTTATTTGTGTATGGTGTTTGCAATGGAAATTCTAGAGCAGCAGTTGCAGAATATTCTCGCCGCTATCCTGAAAGACGCATTCCAAACAGAAAAATTTTTGTAACTACATTTCGGGTTTTGCAAGAAAATGGTCATCAAGACCAAATTATAACAGCGCTTTTTGAAGAAACTCCCACATTAAGTACGCGCAGGGCAGCAATATAACTTGGGAGAATTTCGCATACGTCAGTTCACAGAAGTCTCAAAAGGAACAACCTTCACCCTTATCGTTTGACCCTGTTCAAAGTTTACTGCATTAGTTTATTAGAAGAGGTTTCTTTAAATTTTCGGATTAATTCCTGGCTTCAAATGGATGCCCTGCACATAACAGCAGGGAGATTCGGGCATGGCTAAACGAGCATTATGAAGATAGATGGATAGGACGTGTTGGTACAGTTAGGTGGCCTCCTCGAAGTCCTGATCTAACTCCGTTAGACTTCTTTCGGTGGGGTAGATTAAAATCTTTGGTATATGAAGTACCAATTGAAACTCGAGAATAGTTCGAACAAAGGATCTTTGCTTGTTGGGAGCTACTTCGACAGCAAAATGGAGAAGTGCGTCGCACAGTTATTTCCATGCGGAGAAGGTGCACTTTATGTATCCGCCAAGGGGGAGGTTACATCGAAAATTATTAAGTCATTGTAAATATGTTACTAAGATATAAATAATTGTTTCGACAATTTTGTTACTTTAATTTAAAAAAACAGTCTTAAAATAAAAATAAAGTACTATAAAGTGTATTTTCGATTTTTACGGTTTTATTACCTTTGCCCTTGATATTGCTGCCAAAAAAAATAGCAAACTCAAAAGTTGATATATCGTTGAAAAGCTTACTAAATATAGTAGATTTTGCTGAAGAAAAAACACGTCCTCATTAACAAATTTTTGGCGTTACCACCAATAAGGAGATACCACTAATTTTGCTCAGTTCACAATTATTACATTTAACTTTTTACAGCACCTGGTATAGAAGATGTTTTAAACACTCATATATGTTCGCCTTATAGTAAATTTAACGCTCTTTCCGATGGTATGTCTAAATTTGATGTGGTTGTAAGAATAACAGATATTTTTGTTTTTATGAAAAAAGGCAAAAAATTTTTTGAAATCATAAAATCTTAAATAAAAGAGCAACTATCAACTTTCCAAAAAAATCTTATAATGCTTTTTTGTTGAATATTACTTGTATAATAACCCCCTGAAGTTTGGTCATCAGCATCCGTTACACCCTGTATATATTTCTGGTTAAAGAATTGGGTAATATAGTCATGGGGAAAAAACAATAGAGGTTGAAAACTCTTTATTTCTGCTCAAGCTTTCGAGAAAATCATCCTCCTTCAGGAGTTCTACAATTTTTACAAAAAAAATTATATTTATAATTACAAAAAGAAGGTAACTTACGAAATGCGAGGTTCACAATAAAGATGGCATGTTGAGAAAACATAATACCACACAAATGAACAGAAACAAGTCAACATTTTTTGGTTAAAATTGTTATTGTCGAAATATTAAAATTTTTTAAAAAATTACATTATTAAAAATTAAGTAAGTACTAACTTGGTCAAATCAAAACTGATTGAGTATGGTCTTAAATCTATAAAATTAGCGTCGACAGTGAACAGGAATGTGAGTAAGAAATTAATGTAAAAAATTCAGTCTTTTTATTGAATTCATACTATGTTCGTGTTTCATAATCTGAGTCATTTCTAGAAAATACCTTTTTGTACATTGGGTTCCCTATCCAATACCGAGACTCCATCGTATGTAATATCATGACTACATTGTACAGCATGTTTAGCTAAAGTGCAAGACATTTTTTGATTATGATATAAACCTTTTGACAGTCTTTACATGGAATGCAATAAACTACTTCTGACATATTTAATATGTTGTCCTTATCCTTTAATTTTGAAAACAAACTCCCCACCGTTAACTGATTCCTAAATGCCAACTTTACATTGTTATATGGAGAAAAAATCCTAGTTAATTTATATGATGGAGTCTCGCTATTGGATAGGGAACCTAATGTACAAAAATGGAATTTTCTAGAAATACTCAGATTATGAAACACGAACATAGTATGAATTCAAAAAAGACATTGAAGGTCTGAGTATTATTTATACATATCTGTTACATATTGAAAAAAATAAAAACAATTTTGTACAAATTGGTTCCCTTGATAGTAACATCCTGTAAATTAAAATTGTAGTATATATGAAAGACAGTGCCCACCCTGATAATTTCAGAAAAATAAAATAAAAATGTGTATACATATACCAAAGTAAGGACCCCGCACTTTTTATATGGAAAAGTGGTTTCAGTCGGGAGGTCTAATTTTTGGTGGAAAATTTGGTAGTTCTCAACATCCTGAACAAAAAAGCTAATGGGCACAAAAAAATCTACCGTCAGGATTTTGCGCTACGGCGCATACAAAGTCGGCACCTGGGTTTTCACGAGTTGGGTTATTTTTATCAAAAAAGAGCGTGTTCAGTGACCAATTATGGAGAGATGCATGCGTGGAGGTGTGTTGGAGTGAAAAAGTACTAGTACTAAAAAGTATATATATATATATATATATATATGATGAACTTCAGATTTCCGCGGATATTATATGTGTTGTCAAGATGTTTCCGGGTTCCTCTCCGCGTATGGTTTTCTTGATTCTGGATAGAATCGTGTTCTGGACGACGTTTCGGCAAGATCACACTTGCCATTTTCAAGTCTTCTTTGTTCTACTTCGTGTAATACGTTGTGAACTGGTGTTTACCTGCTCTGCTGCTGCTTTATATATTATTTTCGCGTTCTCCTTCACTGGTTTTCGCCTCGGTTCGCTGCTCGTTGGTGCGTCAGATGTCATGCTTGGTGAAGCGTTGCGTCGCGCTCTGATGATTTTGTTTGCGAGAATCGGTTTCCAAGCTATTGGGAGCCTTTGTGTATCGTCACGTGTATTTAGATTTTTTGTATGTTTTTCGATTTCTATGGCTTCTCTGATAATTCTTTTGGTTTTATGTTCTATGTTGGCAATGATTCTTGTTTCTTCGAAATTGATTTTATGTCCGGTGTTTTTCGCATGTTGCGCCAAAGAAGAGGTTGCCTGATTCTTTTCTACAGCATTTCTGTGTTCCTCTCTTCGTGTTTGAACTCTTCTATTTGTTTGTCCTATGTATGATTTTTCGCAGTCGCCACAGGGAATCTGGTAAACGCCTTGACCTTCGAGTGGAATCTTCGTCTTCGCTGATGGAAGAATGTTGCCAATTTTCCTGTCGGTATTGAAGACAGTTTCAATTTTATGTTTCTTCAGTACTTTGCTGATTTTGTCAGTGGTTCCTTTTATATATGGAAGGAGTGCTTTGGCAACTGGTTTATCTTCTTCGGTCCGTTCTCTATTGTGGCGTGGTCTTAATGCTCTCTTGATGTTGTTATCCGAGAAACCATTTTGTTGAAGAGCTTTTTTAACTTTTTCGATTTCTTCTGTTTTGTGTTCGTTGTCAGTCAGCCTTTCTGATCGTGTTATTAG
>NW_019416750.1:136347-160526 GCF_000390285.2 Anoplophora glabripennis | reverse complement strand
GCCAAGAATAAAAATAAACACTCTTCGTTATATCGTCGAGCTTTCGGAAATGTTTATTTCCTTTTTCAAGACATCTACAATAGATTCATATTACAAACAAAATACATTACATTTTGTAAAAATACTTACTAACATGAGATTAGTTTGAAAAGAGGCTTCATCGCACACAATAAAAACATTTAAAACCTCAATGATGATTATTATAAACAAACAAAATTAAAATCGAAATGCATGTGGACAGACATAAAACAATTTCAGCCGTTACTGACGCTTGAATACAAATTCCAAAAAGAAAACATAGTAACATTTAATATTACCAACTATGTTGCCAACCTTAACTCTGGCGGCAAATTTGAATTTTGTAAAGAACTTTTTTCACTCTCAATTTTTAAAATGTAAGTATAAATTTTGCTTAAGTTATTAATGTCTGATTTTTTATTTAAATTATTTTTTCCCTGTTAATATGAAATATTTCTAAAAAAGTTCTTTTCAATAAATTTTCTTCACTTTTCTTCATATATATATATATAGTACTTTTTCACTCCAACACACCTTCACGCATGCATGTCTCCATAATGGTCACAACACGCTCTTTTTTCATAAAAATAACCTGACTCCTGAAAACCCAGGTGCCGACCTTGTATGCGCCGTAGCGCAAAATCCTGACGGTAGATTTATTTGTGCCCATTAGCTTTTTTGTTCAGGATGTTGAGAACTACCTTTTCCACCAAAAATTAGACCTCCCGACTGAAACCACTTTTCCATATAAAAAGTGCGGGGTCCTTTGACCTAATTCTTATAAAATTAAATCTAAACTGCATTACCTCCTTTGAAATTCCCGCAACCAAATTTTAAGATTATAATTTAATCATGATCTCAGCAGCACCCAACATTATATTCGGGCTGACCAGTAGCCGCTGAACTAAGCGACGCCATCCCTTGCCTGCTTATACGTACCTATGACGAGAGAGTAATCGGAAACGTAAGTCATTTACCAATTCAGAATATTTGCTCCACGACGGGCAAATCCGCATATGCCCGTCGAGTGCTGTATCGGCTAAGGCCAGTTAAGGCTTTTCGCCAGCGATTGGAAATGCACATATGTATGTATATTTATTTGCTGTAATTTTGTTTTAGTAAATGAATTTTTAAACATTAGAACAATTTTTCCCTGGAAAGGTATTAAAGAAAACAAATTTTAATAAATGAAATAATAAACCGTTTTATAATAATGTGTAAATCGAGTTAAAAAATAAATATCTACGGTGCTATGTTAAATATTCTGTGATAAGGATAATTATAATTATTAAGTTTTTTTTAACTAGTTGCTGTTAAACTGAATTAAGAATGATTGCGGAGAAAATTTCAATGTTTTAATAGATTAGAGTTTGTAAATATGGAAGTGATGTAAATTTTTAGGACTTTTAAATCCAATATTTATTTTTTTCTTCAAATAATAAAGAAACTGTGACATAAAAAAAACGTTTGTTTCATTTAATACATTTTTTGAATTTCAATCAGATTTTTAATAAATTATAATATGAGTATACATAAATTGCCTTACGCACCGGGCAAGCCCTTCGGCTTCACTCGTATATTCCTCGAGTACTTACGTATCATCTTGTGATTTGTCATGTCGTTTGTTTATGTTTAACCTAGACCAGATTAGGGTTTCTATACTCCACGGTCGAAATTATAGAGAGTGATTCATCGCTAGCTTTTGGACTAGTAAGGGGGATGAAGTGTGCCGGGAACGAAAATCCATTGGCGTGTCTACGTAAAAGGCAACAAGATATAGAAAATAATGAAAAAAGATAATAAAATATCTAATATGGTTTACGGTTTGCTATAACAGGCACTTTGATCCATTTTAATTATTACAGCATTTTAAAACGTCCCAATTGTGTTTTTTTAATTTATAAATTTATTATAGCCATGGAATTAGACCCCTCGTCTACGCTTATGCTATGACGTTTCTCAGGACGGGTTAAATCAAGTCCGTTTACACCCACTAAAAAAGCATTTCCCTATTCCCTACCAAGTGCAAAAGACAGAGATAGAATATAGGTCGACGTTCAGTGTAACTCGGTCTCTAGACGATTATAGATTCTATCGATGTGCGTAGCGAGCGGCACAAAGATAAATAATATTGAACCGTATAAAAATCATTTTATATTGTATACGCATTATGGTAATAGTGTTTTTATATTATGTCTTAGTCACTCTTTATAATTTCGACCGCGGAGTATAGTGGCGGTTTAGGCAAGTTTTTATTGTTTAATAGTTTGGAGTAAAGTGAAACGGCAAGTGAAATTCACGAATTGGTGAGTAGCAATGTTAATGTATTGTTAATTTTTTTATTAGATAAAAAATTGATGTAATGAAAAAAGTAAAACACCATGGAACTATCTAGGATATTCAGATCTGAAACATATTAATGAATCCTTAAAAAAACAAGAGCGATAGAATTAACATACATATTCATCATTAAAATTTAAATTATTAGGACAAAAAACATTAAAACTTTTCTTGAGTCCGCATTTCCTGAGAATATTTTAAAATATAATAAAGTCGTGGACGAAAATAGACATTGTAAAGCACTTTATTGATATGATTATTTACTTAGCTACACAAGAACAAGATTTAAGGACCATAATGAATCAGATAATTCCATTAATCAAGGCAATTTTCGTGAGCTTGCAAACTTACTTTCAAGGTACGATAATAAATTTAAAGTGTTTTTAGAAAAAAGTATAGTTTTTAGCAGCCTTTCAAAAACTATTCAAAATGATTTAATAGAGAGCATCAATGGAGTAGCATCCAAAATGGTATTTTCAGAAATAAGAAATGCTCTATATTTCGTGTGGCAAGTACCCAAGTGAAACAACGGATGTTAAATGCTTATCCCAGTTATTAGTAATTTTTAGATATGTTCATTGTGGTAAAGTAGTTGAAAGATTTATGGGATTTTTTTTATGTAAGCAAGGGGAAAGAGCTGCGGATTATTTGTTAACAGAAAATTTTAAAAAATTTGATATAGAAAATAAATTAGTAGGCCAGTAGAGTGCAATTATTCCTATATGATGATATGAAGTTACATGAGAGAAAAAATATTTTGCCCACCCATCTCAAAGAATCACGAGCCGCCACTGAAAGACAGGTACATCTAACAAACGATTATTTCGTAAGTTTTTTACATTAATTTCTTACTCACAGTCCTGTTCACTGTCGAGGCTAATTTTTATAGATTTAAGACCATATTCAATCAGTATTGCTTTGACCAAGTTAGCACTTTCTTAATTTTTAATAATGTAATTTCGATAATAATAATTTTAACCAAAAAATGTTGACTTGTTTCTGTTCATTTGTGTGGTCACAGTTTGTTTTATTAATTAATATCAGTCTTTTTTAAAGTGAATGTTTATAAGTTTATTATTGTTATGTTTTCTCAACGTACCATCTTCGTTGTGAAACTCGCATTTCGTAAGTTACCTTCTTTTTGTAATTATAATGTAGATACTAATTAATTTTTTTTATAAAAATTGTAGAACTGAAGAAGAGAATGATTTTCTCGAAAGCTTGAGCCGAAAAATAAAGAGTTTTCAACCTTTATTGTTTTTCCCAAGACTATATTACCCAATTATTTAACCAGAAATTTTGTTTATTAACTAGCTAGTCGCTAATACTTAACAAATATATATAGCACGTTCCGCGTAAGATCGATCAAGGCTCTCGTCAAAATTTGGAGACATTTAATAAATGGTTTTGAGCGTACAAAAATTAGTTCTTCAAGTACTTTGACGCGCCAGGAAATTTTAAAAAAAATCAGGATTCATCAAATAAACTCCCTCCAGTGAACATATTACTGATAAATCCGTCTCCAAATGACTTTAATGGGGACTTTCGAGATCGCTGTTCATAAATCTTAAGTTATTTTCAGACCATTCATGATGGCAATTTTTATAGCTACCGTGTGTCCCCGGATTGGCTTAACTATTCTTGTAAAAAAATTTATTTTTCATTTTTCGACAAAAAGTCATTCTTTATAAAAAATTTTGCTTGTCCTGAAACTTCGAAATCCAGTTTCAAAAGACTAAAAATTTATACGGGGCGCTCATAAAATTGAAAAACCAAAAATTGCCCCANAAACAGAACGGAGTAGGGATGAGATCTCTCTCACACAATAAGCCGTTTCTCACTCTCTACAGTTTTCGGCCATTATTATTATTGTTTGTGCATCAATCGTAATAGTGACGTTTACTATTAACATTAATAAAAAAAATATACACGATATACACTGAATAACACTAAATATAATATAGATGGTAGAAGTGAAATTTCTTTATGAAAAATCTACTAAAATAATCCTAGGAATAATTTATATGGCAAAACAACGTTTGCCGAGTCTTTCTAGTATATATATATAATTATAATGTCTTACCTTGAAGTTTGATAGTAGCTGGAATAGGAAGAACTACACCATGTACAGATTTCGGCATCCATTTTATTTGTGCCGTCAACATTTTGCTGTATAATTTATTTTTAGAGTCCGGATAAAAGTTACATTTAAATGATGCCTTCATAGTAGGTAATATCTCAGCTTTCTTAGGAATGATTTTATAAACATTATCTAAAAAATTAAATTAAAGATTAATATACCTTAGATGCTTTTCCAAGTAAACATTACCATCAGGCCATTTAACTATAACATTATTTTCCAGATTGTTTCGTAGGGTAATAAACTCAATACTTGAATTCATATCTGATTTTAATATTCTTCCAAAATCTATATAATTACGAGACAAGGACACCGGTGGCATACTAATTTTTACATTGGAACAGTCTTGCAAATAAGCTGTATATCCAAAAGTACTTTTAAAGGGTAAAGAATAACTTTGAAAATGTGATGCACTAATATCGTGACACTCGGCTTTATATACTCCACGTAGTTGTATTAACACTGGATCCTGAAAAAGATGTTCCTTTATTATCGTTACAACAGAACTGTTTTTGTTTGAATAATTTATTTCTCCTCATGCCTACAAAAATATACGTAAGCCCTACTGGAAATATTTGTATTGGAATTCGCTATTCACGAAAGACCCATGTTTCAATTTATTGTTATGAAACCATCGCGGCGATACTGGTAATTAAGAAATTTTGATAAAATTGGTTAACATACGAGAATTGATATACAGGGTGGTCCGAATTTTATGCAGGAAACTTCGAGGGCAGATAGATCTCTTTAAAATAATATGTGTTTGCCTTATAAGCACATTGGTCTGGAACGGACCCGTTTTAGAGATACAGGGTGTTGAAGTTGTTAAATAAAATTGAATTTTTGTTTATATCTCCGGAATTTATTAACCGATCTCAATAAAATTTAGTACAGATAATGTATGATAGTAGGCCATACATTCTCTAAAATATGAGCTTTAATAAGGATTAACCGATGGCGTTCAACTGGACAGGGTCACCCCTTTTTTTACAAAAAAAACCTACGCCACTGCATTGTAACTGATTTATATTCTAATGCACAAAATACGTAAAAAAGGTGACCTTAATTTTTTCCCTAAGATTCGCCGTTCTCAAGTTATTCATACGAATACAATCTCCTTGTGGCACACACTTCTAACCATAATATTACAAGAATATTTATGTTTAAAAGTAAGTGCAATTTGTAAGCACATCAACAAAATTATTTACGTTTCTACACCACCTGCGAGGTAGTGTTCTGGCGTGTTTTACAAGTTCACAGAAAATTCGTGTTGAAAAGATATTGTCTGTCTTGAGAATTTTCTTGTGACCAAATATGCAGATTGTGAAAATTCATTACCCCTTGCCTTTGGTAAATGTACATTTATTATTATTTTGATTTAAGCTGTTCTTATTTGTAAAGATAGTGGGTTAGGCTTCCAGGGGAAACTAAAACGCGTAAGGAACTCTACCTTACAGTTGATGTGGAAACGAATGTAAAGAATTTTGTTGATGTGCTTACAAATTCCACTTACTTTTAAGCAAGCATAAACATAAATATTCGTGTAATATTATGGTTAGAAATGTCTGCATAAGGGGATTGTAATGGGATAAATAACTTGAAAACGGCGAATCTTAGGGAAAACATTCAAGTTACCTTTTTACGTATTTTGTGCATTAGAATATAAATCCGTTACAATAACATGTAAAAAATGCAGTGACGTAGGTTTTTTTTATATAAAAAAGAGATTACTCCTGCCAGTTGTACACCACTAGTTGTACCTTTAGAGCTCATATTTTAGGAAATGCAAGGCCTACTATCATAGATTATCTGTACCAAATTTTATTGAGATCGATTAATAGATTCCTGAGATATAAACAAAAAATCAATTTTTTTAACAACTTCAACACCCTGTATCTCTAAAATGGGGCCGTTTCAGACCTATGTTTATAAGGCAAATACATATTATTTTAAAGAGATCTATCTGCCCTCGAAGTTTCCTGAATACAATTCGGACCACCCTGTATAGTCTTAATGTCTTGTTATATTTTGAAGCCTAGGTGATGTTTTGTTATAAGAATTAGAAAGAAAATTATACGATCATTTTTACCTTTTTACATATTGCCTTTTAAACTCATCAAATAAATAAACATCAAAACTGTAGAAATAAAATCAAATTTGTTTCTCCCTACATAGCGAACCAAAATATCTTTACATTTTCTAGTTAATCTGATGTAATGAAAATAATGTCGAACAACTAAAATCACCAGAAATCATGGCTTAAGAATGGCGACAGGTCAAACTAGTTACTTTATGGAATCACAAGACAAACTTTAGGGGACTATGTGATTAGAAATGCACATACTACCTTTTAAACTCATCAAAATAAATAAACATCAAAACTGTAGGAATAAAATCAACTTCAACCATTTTTAAATTAAATACCCTATACACGGGAATGACAAGACGATATTTGACGTTTCTAATTGAGGTTAGAAAATCAGAAGGAATGTACTAACTGACATTTGACGTGTTTTGTATTTTGGTTTAAGATATCACACCGGAGTGACAAGACGATATTTGACGTTTCTAATTGAGGTTAGAAAATCAGAAGGAATATAATTTTATAAATTCTCCTATATAATTTTATAGAAAGTGTAATTTTGAAGGGGTCATATTTATACAGAGGCTTTCTTTGACCTTTAGGAAACTGTATCAATAGTTTATTTTTTTCAAATTCTATAGTGAAACATCAAATAACGGTGCGCTTTGGTCGCAGCGCATGCATAATTGGGAACTGGGCTGTACATTGTTGTCAAATCTCATATTTAAAATAAGTGAGGTATTGCTCTTTGGTGGGTTACGTTTACTAATGTCGTGTTTCCAATTCCTATTTCCCAGTCAAATTTTCGATTCCTCCCATAAGCACCCTGCCGTGGATGTCGCCCCAAGACATTAAATTTCCAACCATACCCATCCCTTTTAATATTGAAAATACTTCTGGATGCGTGTATATAGAAGCCGTCTCTTAGAAAATGACAACGACATGCGACATGCCGGCCTTGCAAGGTCACGAATGTGCTGGCTGTCGGCCCGCAATGTTAAAAATAAAAACCATAAATATAATATATGTAAAATAACCGATATGTGATGCTAGCTAGACTATAAAACTCATTTATTACATTATTGTGTTGATTTACCAAAAACAAATAATAATAATAATAATAATAATAATACATTTTACCTACGACCACTACTGTAACTACTTAAAAACACACCGTCTGCGATGAATGTAAAATTCCTATTACGTACGGTAAAAAAATCGCACAGTTTTCCTAGCAACCGCCTAGCAACGGTCAATACAATACTGTTTGTATTGAACGTTGCTAGGCGGTTGCCAGGAAAACTGTACGATTTTTTTACCAAAGCTACGCGGCGTGATGCGTAACGTTTCCATTCGTGCGTAAAATGCTTTTTACAACACTTATTACGTAATATACTATGATTGTATGATTCTGTACATATTTTGTATTGTATTAGTATTGTTAGGTACTGTAAATCGTTATACTTACGAATAAATTTTACATGTTTTAAAGGGGTTGATAATTGGCATTAAAATAAAGTATTTGTGCCTAACATGCCTTAGCAAAATGTTACTTACTAATTTTCGTTGTACAGTGCACAGGGCGTTTCATTAACTTTCTTTCCAATTATTTTTTGAAATATCTTGAAAGCTGTTTAACGGATTTCAATGAAATCTGGTATCGTGTTACTATTCACCATGCGTAATACGAAAATGGTATCAATTTTACCTTGCCGTTAGATGACCGTACGTACAGCATTGATCCATTAACTTTTTTGTTAGCCCTGAATTTCTCGAACAAAAATAAAGAAAAGGCATTCAATTTCTCACAGAAAAATATACTTTTTTTGAAGTTAAAAAAGTAGGCCGTTTTCGACCTAAACGTAAATTTTCAATGAGACGTATTAAATTAAAAAAAACTGAATGTCAAAAGGTTATGCAAACGCAAACATTATGTATTCGCAAGGTCTTCAATCCTAGTGGATGTTAAGTGATCTATTGTAGATACTTTTTACAAAATAAAATGTAAATGATCGAAAGAATTATTTTTATTAAGAATTTTACAAAGCAATTAAGTAAAAAGAAATTAAATAAAAATAAATGGTCGACAAAATGAATATCCGAAGGGATGTTCTAAATTAAATTAAATTAACCCACAATAATCTTGGAAACAAAACAGCAACAATAAATGTTGAAAATGTTCACTATTTACCACAATACCTTTTTATTAAGTTTTGTCTTACTTTAAAAAATGAGTTTCGTTAGGCCCTGATAATGTTAACTCCCTTTACAATTTTTTGCCACAATGCCTGGCGGTTCTTTATTTTATTTTTATAAATAAGTAATTTTAGATAGCCCCAAACGTAAAAATGTAGGGGATTTATACCGGGGTTACGTGCTGGCCATATGTATAGACTACCTCTACCAACCAACCTATAAACTTCATCTTCATCTAGATAATTCCCAACTTCTAGGGCGTAATGTGCTGGAGCACCGTCATGCATGCACCAAGAATTACGTCTTAAAGTTACATCTTCTAATAGAAAGAATTTGAAATATACAGGGTGATTCCCAACTTATCCAAAAAAATTGGGAATAGATGCGGCATGAGAAATGGAATCAATATCGTAAAAAATTTTTTTGTAAAATCCTTATAGTTTCCAAGGAAAAAATTATTGAAGTTGTACTACTTTCAAACATTACATCGCTGGACCACTGTAGTCTCTAGCGTCATTCGCAATACGCGAGTCATGTCACCTGATGATCATACGATGTCACATGATGATCATACGATTATGTCACCTCATGTTGGTTGTTAGAAGATCTTCAGATTGCAAGATCAGCAACACCGATGTTATAAATCTACTGAACTTGCATATCCAGTTGTTCATTCGCTATTCATTTGCTGTTCTTTTAATACCTTTTGTGTAGTGATTGTTCCCGGAGTAAATAAATTAATTTCTTCAAAAGAGTGTTTTTATCTACGAAAAACCTAAGTGGCGCAGTCGGTAGGATAAAGTGCAAGGAAAACCCGTGAATAGGACAATTTCCGTAAGTTTCAACTTTTTGTGCACGAAAAATCTACGAAAAATCAACGAAGAACTTCCAGTAAAGTGAACTGAGTAGCTTTACAAGAAGACACCGTGGGGCGAACTGAGTAACCTCACAAAAGAAGATTTAATTTATCTCTCCGAACTTGTGAAGACAAGAGGACATCGTCACCGGACAATTGGGTCACCACAGGAACTCCTAGGTTAAGGCAGAAAATCAGAAACCAGATGAAATCGTTTCTACTTACACTGTAAGTCAAATTTCATTCACCTAGTTTTTAGAAAAGTTATCTCTGGAATACTGCAGAAATAACTGTGTTGAACAATTTTTTGTTGTTTCACCCATTTTTCATCCAACAGTAATTTCATTACGAATACTGTTTCGCCCAAAAACAAAAAATTTCTAAAAACAGCGAAATAATACAGTTTATTTCCAACAAATTCTTTTCTAAGAAAACTCAAGTCGAGACTTCTCACTGAAATCCGATACATGATATGATAACCCACAGGCATTGTTAACGAAGATTCCAACTTCACGTCCAACAGCTAAACAAGCGTTTTTGTTTTCAACATTATTCTTAAGAAATTATTTTAATTGTACATANGCGGAGCGGTGCTCGGGCCGCGCGCAGCGCGGCTCGAGGGCCGAAGGCCCGAGAGAAAGGTCAAACTTCGCGTCAGCGAAGTTTGCCTACCTTTCTAGTCTTGTTATTAAAATTAGAGCTGTCACTTGGTGGTGGCTATATAATTTTTTTTACGGTTTTTAGATCAATAATACATAACTGTAAATGTATCTGTTTAAATTATTTCGATACTTTCACGAATTTAAAAAAATATAAATGGTATCTTAGAGCCCTTACAGGCTTGTGTAAAATAACACCGAAACGTTGGTATTGAAATATAGTGTTCTTTTAATTATTGATGTTTATCCTACTCTTGACTTGGATAATAAAATAATCAAGATCGCTAAATAGGGGAAACGTAATCTAATTGATACCAAATAGTTTAAAATTCTTGGTTTTTGTTGACGTAATTATTAAAAGAGATTTGCAGTCTTGATTTTTGTCTGAGTGGGTTTTAATTTGTCCAACAATAACCATTCATTTGCCCTATAACGATTTCGTCTCGGGTATATAATAATTCATAATAATTGTTCCTGACTGGCAATAATATATTCTTTAATGATTTTAAAAAGTTTATTTTTGAATTATTGAGTGATGAAATTTATTATGTTCAACACGATCGTGTAATATCTCGCAAAATAAGGGACTTTCGATTTATAACACATAATTTACTTGAAACTGAACGGTAATGTGTATAAACTACTTTATATACCGGGTGATTCAGTTTGGTATATCTCTTTTATTTTAACAAATAGATATACAAACCCTATGTATTCTTAAATCGCCGCTCAAATTCTATTAAATGACATTATTAGATCGTCTCTGTGGTAACATATGTTAAAATTACTATAGTCAACTGTTTTTGTTCAAATGGCACACTATACCTATATTTTTTTATCAATTCTGGAAGATATTTTTTTCTGCATTCAGCTATGGAAGTCTATAGTTTCATTAGAAATGTTGCTATAAAAACAGCAAACAAGATTAACCCTACTTTTAGTAGCTTTATTCTGAAAAATAATAACCAGCTGAGAACACAAGTTATCAAGTTTTTTAAAGTAACATATTTTATTTTTAATACGATAATAATATAACAATTTAAAACAATACTTTTCAAATGTTCAAAATGACCTGCATTTGCTTCCAAATACAGAATAGCTCTGTTACCCACTCCCTCTCTACAAACACATTCTAGTATTCTTTAAATAGTGTTTTCCGCAAAGACAAATAATTTCAAACATTTAATAACTGAATAATCTAAAGCTTATCAAATAACAGGAATGTTATGTCATGCCACCTGAGTATTTTCAAAGACGGGGCAGTAAAACGAATAAACAGGTACAAAAAACGATCAAACCATCAAGGTTTTAGGTACTGAAATCTACGAAAATACTAACTTTTTTATATATAATTGCACATGTAAATATTCTTATAACATTTACTTGCTTAGTCCTACATATAAAATTGTTTACTTTTATTTATAAGTACGTGAAAATAATTCTTAAAATGTGGGGTTAGGATAACAGCAAACGCATGTTTTACAAACGCTTTTTTTTAGTTATTATTTTATTTGAGTAAATTTAAATGGTAACAATGAATAAACAGAACATCAAGGATTTTATTTTTGTTCTTACTTTTGTTCTACACGTTTTACTTTTCAAGATTTCAGTACCTAAAAATGCCAGAAATTTCACCATTTCTCGGCCAGGGATATGGCCACCTTAATTCGGTAGGTAGTTAATAAAAATAAATATGCTGACTTTGACATTGATAACGAAATATCCATGGTATATATCCATGGTATGGTTATATGGTATGTATGATAGATAAAAGTTGCGGCGTCTTTTTATTTGCAGAATGTGAAGCATTTCTTGAATTCTCGAAGAACTTTGTTAAATACAGTTTTTAACGAAACAGGCACTGTGATTAGCGAAAATTCCACATTTTGAAATTTTTTGGACGCCCTGTATGTTTTATTACATATTTGATTACTGTCCATGGCTTTCCAAGATAAGCAAAACTTTTTATCAAGCATAACTTTTTCACGAAAAATCAACAATAAAAAAATGTACCCCATTTTTTATCCTAATTGACATTAACATGATTTTACAAATATAATTTGAAATGCATATTTTTCCTTTACAATTTGAAAATATGATGTATCTCTACTATTCGGACAAGCCGAAACACACGCAATATTTTGAAACAAATATGAATTGGTCAACCGATACAGATTGATGCAAATTGATGTGATGTTAGTTCATATCTCCCACGTCAATCGTGTATCGGTTAAAATCATTTACAGAAATATATTGTTTGCGCTTCAATTATTATACAGCTTGATGCACAAAGGCCCTATCGGAAAAACTAATTTTCTAAAAAGCATGACTATAATCACGAGTCACCATTACAGTTTGATACTTATGTACGTCAATAAGATCAGATAGCAGTTGCTTCAGGCTTTGCATCGTGGATCGTTCATCTCGTGTGTTAATACAGGTGGCTACACCTAAAGAAATTTAAAACTGCCTCAGTGGAGGCAAATCAAATTAATTTCTTTATTAGGTTCGTTTTAATGTAAAAGTAATCTGCTCTTACAGCTGCTGTTTCGGGTAATTTTGTTATACAATCTCTATGTCTAGCGTACGTAACATTGAGATTATTTTGCCGGAAGTATATAGGTACTTAAGTTGTAATCATTTAGTCAACGCGCAAAAGAAAAAACTGACAGTACTTAATATACCTACCATCAGATTTGAACGAAAAAATATCAATAAAACTAGAGATATGCAAAATAACACAAAGTGCATTTTTTACTGATAAAAGTACGTATTTGGAGGAGACATCTACAGAAACTATATTAACGATAATTTTACAGTTAAATTATTACACCTGTATAGTATTTCTTCTAAGCAAAAACTAAAACTTATAAGCTTGGCCTTTCGACACCAAGAAACACAACTACTGTTCGATGTGCGTAAATAAACTGACCCTATTAAATCAACATCAATTAATTCCGGGGTATTAAATCATACACCTTACAAAAAAACAATCGCCCACGGAATGGGGCAGCTCTAGCGAAAGAAGCAATGAGGCGTGAGCACCGCGTATAGAGTGGAAGTGATATACAGGCAGCTACATTACCGACAGTTACTTTTGTTCATGGGCATACTTGGAGTGCGTTGTGTCATTTATACCTGAGGTTGTCCAGTTGACACGTACAGGTCCTCTATATTTTAATTTAAGATTTTCTCAGTTAGAAGTTCTTTAAGAAAAAAACTAGCATATATGAGGTTTGCAGACGTTTATCCGATTTTTTTTTATATTTTTACGAATAAGAGCATTTTTTAAAATTTTTAATTAATGTTATGTTAAACTAATGATGAATGCCATATTAGAAAACTTCAGACATTAGTGGATCGTTATTTGGGACAGTGCTCAATAAAACTTTGTCTCTTATATTAGAGCTTTATTGGCTTGGCACTTGCAGAGTAGAAAGAGATTGTCAGTAGCGGACACTTTATCATCTGAAACATGCAGGCTAAAAGGCATTGCCAGGAAGCATAATATTACAATAAAGTATCGTGGATTAACTTGGGACACGATCGTAATTTGATATCAGTCAGATGTCAAGAGGAAATGAAAATAGATCGTCAAATAAAACAAATGTGGTTGAAGTAGGCTCATACAGATCTACGTATGGTTAATAATCTAATTACCGGTTGATTGCTTCATAACAAATAATAATTTCTTAAAAAAAAGACAGATGTTTAGACCATGAATATGGAGTTAATAAAAAGGAACCTAGAATACACTTAGATGCAAATTTAATACAACAGACAGTTAAGTCACATCAAATCAAATGTAGTCTGGTTTGAGATTGTTTGAGGACTAATGGTCAGGGTAATCCGATAAGTTAGCTAGAGTAGCCCATCTACATATGAACCCTAATGCAGTATTGTTACAGTCACTCAATAGGTGAAAGATATGACCTAAAAAACTGTCAAGCAATCCCTTAGCAGAGACAAACCATCTTGAAAGATTTTAAAAAGTACGTCAAAGTCGTTAACGGTAGACCTACTGAATTAAATCAAAGGATAGCAATAAGACGGTCTTATATTGGACATTGCATACTAAGGAAACTGTAGTCGCTGACGTTGAAGGCTGGCTCGAGATGCAATAGGCGACACAGGATCGATGACTCAAGGAATTACCAAATGTTGAGGTTAACGAGTTCCTCGTTACGGACTCCAGGCGATTTCAAAGATACATATGAAAAAATATATTTTTTTAATGAAACAGTAAACTTGTCGTTTCTTGGAATACTCTATTTTTTTCTAATTACAGATGTATACATGTTCTATTTATTTGTTTTGAAATATGAATAAAAATAAAATGATTTCTAACCAACCAACATTTAGCAAACAAAAATATAATTTGATTGGACTATTTGCCCAGGCTTCTTCGCAGATTGAGTTAAAAAAGAATTATTGCTAGGAAAATTGACAGTTCACGAATAATTAAAGCAGTTTTTATAATTAATTATAAGGCGTACACACTCACGATGAGATTTTAGCGAGAATCTCCATTCAGCCCAGAAATACCCAATAGCATAAAAATAGTACTGAATAGTAAGAGACAATGAGTGAAGGCCTACCTTTCTAGTAATTTCTGTAAATAATACCTGAATATCGAGCTGAATATGTTTCTTACCTGAAAAGAAGAAAGAAATATATTAGTAAAATAAAATTATGTAATTTATATGTATACATTATTATTTTTGATTTTAGGTAAAAGTATTTAAATAAAGGTGCCTTTTGGGCCTTTGGTACCTTAAAGGAAATAAAATGTTCATATACACATATTCCTAAAGTCACTAAATTATTTTCCTTTGCCTCATAAAATTTTTATTATTTCATAAAATTTTTCTTCGGTAGGAAGAACAACTATTGGTTTCATGTCTGTGTAATGTTATATTCAAAATAATCATAAAAACTTCGCTGGCAGGCAATTTTGTTACAAAAAATACTATTTTATGTCTTTTAGAGCTTTCCAATAATAATAAATCATACACTTTTAAAACACATTTCTTCGTATAAACCATATTCAGCCTTATTTTCCTAGAACGATTGCGTTTTAATTGCCACAAAAAAAAACAATGGTGAAAAATTGTATATTGTTACATAAGGATTATTTGCGAGGCGAAATTGCGAGACAAAAAATACACTTCTAATCCGAATAAAATATGCTATTTTTTGCCAACCGAAATCAATGCAACCGAATTCAATTATTAATTTGTGTTTTGAAATTATTCATGGATACTTTGTCAATTAGTCTCCATTCCCAATTGAGTTAATTTGTGATTGTTTGTGGTTTAATTTGCTGAAATCTCTGTAAAAATGGAATCTAATGAAGATTTAGGTGTACCTGAGTTATATGATATACTCGTACTTTCAATCCAAACTTAGAATTACTTAATAACATAATTGAAAGTAGCATTTTTTGCAACATTTTCAAATGTTGCGCTACCTATTGTGCATTTCCACCCCTATCCCCAATTTCCACCCTCTAATTTAATAGCACTCCGCGGTTTTTTCATGTAAAATGACCCTTTGAACGATTCATGCAATAAAATTGTTTGAACTTCATAGTTCCTTTTAATCCCGTTTTTTTTTTTGGATATTCAATAGCCTAACAACACCAATTATTATTTGAATACTGTTTAATTCCATCAACCCCCAAACGCACTTACGCCTCCTTGATAATTGTGTCGCACTTAATGACCTCGCACATATACGCGTCCTGGCATCGCGTATGCCGCCAAACCGCGCCCCTTTTTGTTCTCCCCTTTGATATTCAGACAATGGGCCCGACTTCTTTACAGTCCGACAGGCAAACGGGACTAATACGCGATAATTCGTCGCAGTGATGCGGCGTAAGCCGCGTAAGGCAAATTAGACGTGAAATTGCCCGAATGACTGCGATGATAGCTGAGATAAGCCGGGCTGGTTGCACGCTCGAGGGGACCGTGTCGGAAGGGGAGGCCTAAACACCGGCGTAGTTTTTTCATGCGGCTCTAGGGCACCGTTCATTTACATGGTAAGCTACAGCTTCACCAGCGTCGATTTCCTAGGTAATGGCATGTTTTGCGAAAGACAATGAAAAATAATTTTTTGGGATTGAATTTTAAACGGTGTCTTTTATGATGATATATGTAAGAGATATTGTTTTGTATGAAAATTTACAAAAAAATCGTTATATGAATTTTAAACATTAGTCAGTGGCATAACATTTTATACTATTTATAAAATTTGTCCGCGAGTGCAGGTTGCACGCCACTGAATTTATGTTGCCGCGAATGTTGCCAGTAAAGATGCGTTGTGAAATTGAACAACAAAAAACCAAAGCCTTCGAAAAGCCTATAATTACAATGAAATACCTTGAAAGCGCCTATGTGCCTATGGTGTGCCTATGCGTGTGCCTATGCCCACAGTGCCTATGGTGATAAAGCTTCGACTTCTCGAGTTCAACATCCTTAATTCCGGTGCAGTCAGCAAGATTTCGGGACGAAATTAGAACGGAATCCAGAGAAGATAGACAGTGCCCGCCAATACTAAACAATTCTCCTATCGGATCGACTTCAAGCGCTACAGTTTTCTCCATTTAACGCTCAAGATGTATATATGGCTGTGAAGAAAAATACCGATACGTGGATATCGGTCGATCGAATGTTCGTTACGATGGAGTATCTAGCGTGAACAATTTTTTGCAGAAGATTGAAGAATGGGTGTTTCACGATGAGTGACGAAGGAAAGACTTCTGCGCTCTGCTCCGGAATTGTTTACAAAAGATGCATTACTGTGGTATCGAATGGAACATTTTACTTCATGGGATGATCTTGTGGATAAACTTCGCTCTGCCTTCCAACCATATGACTATGAGGAAGCTTTATTGGAAGAGATTAGAAGGCGTATTCAAGGTTCCCAGGAGAAGTTGATCAATTACGTGTCAGTCATGAAAAATATGTTTAACAGGCTATCAAATAAACCATCAGAAAGAACCAGGCTGGGAAATCTTCTACCCTACATACAAAGTCAACTGGTAATACACTCTATCAATAATTTACAGAAACTGATATCACTCGGACGGTCACTAGAAAAGACCGAACTCCGTTTTGTCCACCGCCGTCAAATATACGGCTATTGGTTGAGCCGGATTTCGCTTACAGGAAGTCAACACCAGCTAACCAAATACTCAGCGTTCACACCAAGCAGTCAGAACCAAACTCATCAGGTAAATCGGAAGTTACGGAAAATAAGTGGATTTCTACATGCTGGAATTGTCGAAAGAATGGACATCGCATTAAGCAATGTACTGAACCACGAAACATTTTTTGTTTTAAATGTGGTCGTGCCGAGGTCACAGCCACTACTTGCCCTCACTGCAAACCACCAAAAAAGGCAATGCGGGTCGGGACTAGGCCTATCGCCAGACTCGCGTAAGAAAGATTCGGCATCTATTTCTTATTCTCCATCGACCTTTGAAAAGCAAGCTGTGCTCGACTATATCATTGACCATGCTCAAAGTGATGAACGATCATACTTACAAGTTTCTGTTTATGGTTGTTCCATATTAGCTTTGCTATATAGTGGTCTTACTAGTACTATATTAGGCGGCCCTGGCTAGGAAAAACTCCGAAAGTCGTGCCGCATGCCGCCTTAAGAGCTCCGTTCCCCGAGTTTGTACCGTAGCCTACGGACAAACTAATAAAAGTATTGTCGTCCCATCGTTCTCCTATACACTTATTTTAGGAGTCGATTTCTGAAAGCGAATGGGCATTATTCCGGACCTCAATGAGGAAGAATGGCGATTTAGAGAACAATCTAGTGATTGCTTGGTAAATGCTGTCTGCTCGTACGACTCGTTAACTTTGACTCAGCAAGAGCAACTCTCTCGGTTAATCGACGACGTTTTTCGAGGAATAGATGGAAAACTAGGGTGCACTCATCTCATCGAATTAAAAATAAAAACTGATGCACAGCCCATTAAACAACGGTACTACCCCATCTCACCAGCGATGCAGAATCAGGTTAACACAGAACTGGATAAAATGCTAGCTCTTGGGATTGTGGAGCCTTCAAGGTCATCATGGTCCTCGCCCATTGTCATGGTGAAGAAAGGCGATGGACACTTCCCATTCTGTGTGAACTATAAAAAGCTCAACTCCGTAAGTGAATGTGATGCTTATGATATTCCTTGGGTGAGCTCTATTTTGAACAAGTTGCGGGATGCTAAATACCTGACAACCTTGGACATCAAGTCTGCATATTGGCAGATTCCAGTGTCCCCAGATAGTAGGCCTTTTACAGCTTTCATCGTCCCTAATAGGGGACTGTTCCAATTTTGTCGTATGCCGTTTGGATTGCACAGTGCACCAGCGGTATGGCAACGTCTTATTGATACAGTTCTAGGCGCAGATCTGGAACCATATGTTTTCGTTTATCTAGAATATATAATCATTTGCACACCTACTTTTGAACAACATCTAGAAGCATTAGGAAAAGTCATGCAGAGAATAAAGGATGCTGGACCCACTCTAAATAGAGACAAATGCAACTTCTGCAAGTCAGAGTTACGTTATTTGGGATATGTGGTCAACTCGGGCGATCTTATGGTGAATCCTCAGAAGGTAGAAGCTGTCGTTCAAGTACCTACACCACGCACAGTAAGAAGAATAGTTGGACTTACTTCATGGTACCGGTGATTTATTTCAAATTGTAGTTCCGTTCCCACTCACCGACTTAACCAGGAAGAACAAGCCATTCATTTGGACGTCGGCATGTCAACAAGCCTTAGATACGGTGAATGAACATCTTATCAGCGCTCCCGTACTGAGCTGGCCTAATTTCAAATTGCCTTTTATCATGCAAACAGATGCCTCCGACTACGGGCTTGGTGTAATATTGACACAGGTCCAAGATGGAGAGGAGAAGGTGATTTGTTACTTGAGTCGATCGCTAACCAAGAACGAACGCAAATATACAACCACAGAAAAGGAATGAAAGGTGTGGAAAATAAATCCTGTCCTTTCAGATTCCACAAAGTGTTTACAGCCAAGTTTGCTCCAAAATATGTGGGTCCTTTCACGATACGAAAAATCTTGTCTCCGTGGATGTATGAATTAGATGATAATGGACGAAACTTGGGGGTATGGCACGCCAAAGATCTGAAGGCAGATCCTCCGTATCCTCTCGGCGTCTAGCCATAGAAGTTCCTAGTATTAGTATCATTCAAACTAATCCCATATCACATTGATTGTATATATTTTCTACACATTTACTTTTTTTAAGAAAGGGTGGGGTTGTTACGGGTTCATTTTGGCTGCTTAATTTTCTGTTAGTACCTGAAATTTTATAGTAATATTTTTCTTAATTTAATAATAATATCTCTACTCCTCATTCTAACTACGAGAATTAGCCCAGAAGTCGGAGACTTGCGCGGGAGAGGAGGCGGCATATTATTATTACGCAGGCCGCATTTGCACCCAGCAACGACTTATGTTGGTAGGCCCTAACCACCATTCAGTGCAGGAATGAGGGAAACCTGGAAAACCTCATTAATTAGGGGGGTGGACAAATACCAACCGGTGTCAATCTTTCACATTGACGCAAGCCAACATTCTTCCACCCTACCATACCTGCACAGAGGGTGCCAATCCTCCGTACAAGCATAGCTAATCTACGGTCTACCGGCCGCGGGATTCGAAACCCGGGCAGATCGACACATCGATTTAAGTACTGACGCCTTAAACCGTGCGGCTATCGACCGAATTATGAAAGAAATGAATAAATTAATGAAAGAAATAAGTTTCCCTTAAATAAGCTTTATTGGCTATTCTTATTATAATATATAGGATAGTGTTCGATCAAGGCCAGCTTCAGGCTCAGCGATTTCCCCAGCCTGAAAATAAAACGGGTACCCAACCTAGAGATTTGCTTAACATATCAAGACCTACCGGAGGGCCCGTAGCAAATTTCCCTGCATTCATTTAGTTCCACCATACCCGTCCTGTGTTCTAATACCTGACGATGGTCAGAGGAAGCCCCCCAAGGGCAAGGTACATTGGTGATATGTCTCACTTTCACTCACAATCCTATTCAAAATAAGATTATCGGCAACTTGTAAGCATAACCCTCCATTCCATCAATTACTATTGTATCAGAATCACTTGTATCAGAATAAAACTATTAAAAATCGTAAAATTCCCTAAGATTTTTGTGAAAAGGTCCCCTCTATTTAGATGCGCGGGATTCTCACGAATTTAAAAGTTTTTTATATAAAATTTCTTGGCTGGGAGGAACCATATTATTTTCGGTTGCCCAAGCTATTTTTGCTAATTTTGCCAGATGAAATCTGCACAAAAACTTAATTAAAGTGTAAATTGAGAAGATTACACTTTACAGCATTGGCTGGATTAAAAAGTTTTATTGTGAAACCAAGATTTCATACTGTCGACTGCGACAGAGAAATTACTCACTTTATTTGGCCGCCCAACACCCCTAGGTAAGCCAGTATTTCATTTTGACTTTACGTAGACTTTGCATAAGTTAGGTTTACAAGATTGTACTAAGTGCTGCACTTTTATGAGCTCTTTCACCAATGCACTCCATCCTTTTGTTTTTAGACCAGCTAACTATTGGTTTAAACCATTTAAAAGTAGTAGCCATAAGCGTACTAGAAGAAGTACGCTTATGGCTACTAGGGATGAAACAATCAACTGTCATTTTGCTAAGGAGCTCTTAGTGTATCCTAGCAAAGACACAGCCAAAAAATACCTGGCTATGTCTATGTCAAATCTTTGCCTGGTGACAGGTATTCAAACTGGACACTGTTGGCTAAGGAAACACCTTTACAATATGGGGAAGTGTGAAACACCTCTTTGTAGGGGCTGTGAACAGGAAGACGAGACGGTGTTACATTTACTATGTGAATGCACTGCCGTCTCGTCAACGAGAGAGTCCATGTTGGGAGAACGCTGGCCTTCAATGGCCTATATTAGAGAGACCCCCTTGAGCAACGTCACCACCTTTTTCACTGTAATAGGCTGGTTGGCGGCTCAAGTGGATTGATCTCTCTAATGGGAGGATGTACAAGGGGCCCAATGGGGCCTAAGTGCTGTAGCTTTGCTCCCCTCCTCATAACTCCAGAACTCCAGAACCCTATTTTGTTCTGTCACTTGATCATAAAACATAAAACACAAAACCTACCTATGCAGACTGCAGATATGCACCGAGGGTGCGTTCACGATTAATAGTGCAATCACTTGTGTAATAAGTGTTCGATCGAATATTAAGTATTCGTCCTCATAAAACAGCCGAGTCTCAACCGAGGCGATTTCAATGGAGAACATTTTAAAAGATTAATAAAGAAATCTTTTGTAAACTGAACTTATCTCTTTGTCTTAATATATGCCCATTTATTTATTTTTTTTATTTGTCACCACATTCCAACCCATTAATAATTCTCAAATAACTATAATAATGAAAACTGCCCCCCCCCAAAAGGTGACAATCTCACATGTCAAAATCAGCTATGATGTTGGTCTCGTCTCTTCTTCAACTTTCATGACATCTTAATCAGTTAATACGAGTTTTAATTACCAATTAAGCACAAATTAATGTATTTACATGGAAGTTTTGACATTTCTATACTCTGCCGTACAAAAGTCTTTGTTTGACGCAAGAAACTCTCCTAGCATCGACAAATCAATTCTAGGCAAATTAAAGCTATTTACCTTTGGGAATCCTTGTTCCATGGTTAATGTTTCCTGATTATGGTTTTGGTAACACAAAACTAAGCAACTAATAGTTAGGAAACACAAGTTCAAACGAATCAAAATCACGTTTACAGAGTGTCTACTAAATTTTTATTTTCGGATTCAAGGAGTTTTCAAGGCGTTCAAGGGTTGACTTTAATTCATTTTCAAGGAGGTACATTTTTCTAGGGTAAACACTTTTCTCTTTGTAAAAGCTAATCGACGTTAATTTACTCGAAATTTTTCATTTTCTTTACTCAAAATATAGTTATTAAATTGAAGCTGAAGGTGTGTTCCGCGTTCACGACAGATAAAAAAATTAAACATCTATCTGACCATCTCTCTGATTCTCTTTAAAAATTTAAACTCGAACGCATACGAGCGATTATGAAGTATCGCATTAAGATAGAATAAGATTGTAAAACTTTATAATTCTAAAGATAAAATATATGACTGAAAAATTGACAATTTAAACGTGACGATATGGGATATTTAAGTAGAATTGATCATCATAATTTTTACATTTACAACATACATTGAAATTATATTATATTGAAGGAATTTAATTATATTTATTAAACATCGTTACAAAATTATATTAAATTGGTTTTGAGAACTATAAAAATTAAACAAAATTAAAATATTTAAGTAATTTCTAAAATAAGAATAATTTTTTTAATTGTTTATCTAACTTTTTAATTTTTTGGTCATATTGTACTACATTTGTCTGATTTTTACTTATTATCATTTCTAATTATTTTTTTCTCAATTTTAGATCTGCTGCTTCTTCAACCAATTTTCTTTTCCTTTTTTTTCTTCACTTTCATTTTCTCTTTTGTCTTGTAAAGCTTTTTTTCGATTTGCAGAAGAGGATTTAAAAGCAGCAATCATAGGTTTAGTTATTTTAATATTTTTTACATCAACGTTATTATTAACAATAATAATAAATCATGTACAAATCTTTGAGATATAAGACTTTGTTCTTGTGGATTCTCAACTAGGAATTCTTTGGTGAAAGAAAAACTGCGTTCTACAGCAGCATTTCCATGAAAAAAATACTAATATTCGTTTTACAAATTCGACAAAATTCGCAGATATTTTTTGCTCAGCACACAGTTTCATAAAAAAATCATATAGCTGATGTTTTTTCTCATAAAACTTTAATAATTATTTTTTTGCAGCGTCATTTTCTATAAATTTAAGATAATAATTAAATTCATTAAAAATTGTAATTAAATCAAATAATTGCGAAAAAATTTTTCAAGGATCATTAGTTCGATTCAAGGAGATTTCAAGTATTTCAAGTAGATTAAATCCATTCAAGGAGTTTTCAAGGTTTTCAAGGGATTCAAGGAGCAGTAGACACTCTGCGTTTACACAGATGAGACGTAATTCGCTCCGATTGGTGTTCTAGCTATCATGGCGGTTTGCTGTATTTTGTAGTTTTATTTTATCAAAAATATTATCAATCTCGCTCATAATAAATTATTAACTTCTTAACAGACAGAAATTGTAAAAAATAAGTAAACTTTTATTTTAAATTTAATATAATATTTCTTGACATTTCAAGAGAATATCGCTCTCGACCTCAAGAAAATTTTCTCGAAAGCCAGCAATAAAAAAGTTTATAATAGTGCGGTACTGTAGTATAACAACCCTAGGTTTGACAAAAAATATGTAATCGTAGTTGTGGTCAAGAATATGTGATCGTCATAAGGAATACCTACGTTGTATGATTCTATTTTTTAATTGACCGGAAGGCGCTGGCTACTAACTTTCTTTGAGGGGATGTATGGTTTAATTTTATAAAACAAAAGCAGAGTAAATACACCTAACTTTATTATTTATGTACAACAGTCTTCAAATTAAACATGTGACAAATAGAAAGAACAACAAAAACATTAACAACCATTTAACATAAAATGAGAGTGCCAAGCTCACCTAGAGTTCCTGTGGGGAAAGAGCATGGCAGAGAAACCCACGATCGTTGCTCTTACCACCCAAATATAAATACAAAACAACCGCTAACAAAAGGCATAAATTAAGATCCTTTGCTAATGACAAATAAGACTTGTCTCATTTAATGTGTCACTAAATGTCATCTGTTACCTCATATTAGTCATACACACTT
>NW_019416750.1:54104-129480 GCF_000390285.2 Anoplophora glabripennis | reverse complement strand
AAAATTTTTTGATTCAAATCTCAATTTTGTAAGTATAAATTAGATTATTACTTGTGGTTGTTATCAATGTATATTCCATTATAGTTTCTCCTGAGGCAGGAATAAATTTGTTCCGAAAGCTCGAGCAATAAAAAAGAGTACACTTAAAAATTTTGGCTTTGACTGCAGACCCGACTTTATTTAGAATTTTGTTATATATATATATATTAACAGGTAATAAATAATGAGCAATCGTTAATAATAATTATAACAATTTTACCTTAGAAAAATATATGCCCTTGAGCATAAAGCAATGGAAGCTAAACATACAAAGAATTATTATCATGAAACATCTATAACTATCACAATCATAAGATTACATAGTACAATTAACAACAAAGTACTTAAAGGATATTACCTGCTAACTAATACCGGTTAAACACTTAATTTTTCACTACTTCTATATTTTTCACACTATCGTCTTACTTTTCACTCCGCGCTGTCGTCACTTCAACTGCCTATCTTCGACTATCTAGACTTCCTTCCAGAATTCCCTACCTAAGCGCTTGTTTTGTGCTTCCTTCTACCGACCGTTAATATTACTTTTTCATTACTGTGCAACACTCATGTAACAGGTGACGTGGAAGTTGATAAGATAAGTACGGTTTTGCACAGTACCACATCCGAGACGCACTGTATATACGTTTTTTATTAACTATTTAGGATCTACACGGGCATTAAACTACTTTTCTGTGCTTCTCTTGACAACTGAATTATTTGGTGGGTGGTAACAGAATTCAGATGGATGAAGTTGACATTTCTTTAACTTGTATAATGCCAGGGATCAAGTACACACTGAAACAGGTGATTTGCAGTAAAATGCGTTGTTTATCTGCAACCAGTCCGAGCGTCAGCGTGCAAACACCACGGCGACGTTCGAACCGATTGACGTTTCAATTAAGTCGCCCCCCAAGCGGAACAGTTCATTAATAATAATTTGCGTAGCGGCTCGACTGCACGTGGTCTGGTCTATTTTTCCAGAACTTTCCGTAATTAAATTTCCTTATATAGCCGTCTCAATAAAATCAGAGCTCGATAGGGTTCCCGGCTGGATGGGGCGTCGAAGTAAATTACGGTTTAAGGTTGGCGGGAGTAACTCGTGCGGTTGCCAAATTGGCCGGATTACCCCAGTTATCGGGAAATAAGCAGCAGTTACTTTTATGGCTGTTATATAGTCGCACTTCGGAGGGATTGGGGCCGCCCCCATTTATCAAATTACCACGCTGTCCGGATGTTGGGTATTAAGCGGGAAAAATTTGTGTTTAAAATTCTCCCCTAAACAGAATCATGCTGCTGTCCTAAATGAATAATTATTTTGAGAACAGTGCCCGAAAATGTTGCTCATCTGCTGACTATCGACGGTTTTCAGCATTTTGTTAAATATCGATGATCATCTTCCTGATCAAATTCACCTCTACCACAAATACCAGTACAAATAAATGCATATTTCTTTTTAGAAATGAAAATGCTTTCAGAAACAATAAAAAAAATACTGTATCATGCAAAAATAATTTTAAATCACTTTAGATATACTGTTAAACATAATGAGGAAAAAAAATCTTGCTTGAAACAGGTAGAAGTCTAGTTTTTTGAAAATATTAAATATACAGGGTGATTCACAAATGGAGACCTTATTCTTTGGTGAATTTTAAGAGGAGTCTTTCTTATAACGTTTTTATCTAGGACGTTTCGTTAAAAAGATACAGGGTGTTAAACTTCAAAACATATTTTTTAAATAATTTATTGACTAGTAAGTGAAATAATTTGAAATTGGGCATATTGTCCAAAATCTGAAGGCTTTTCCTAAACTTTACATGCTCCAGTGGCGGAGTTACAGGGTAGCGGTGGCATATTTTTCTAAATAAAACAGTACGCCACTGCTTTACGGTAACAACCATGATATTTTCAAATTCGTCTTTTAATTTTCTAGAAATTACTACACTTTTATGTTTTTTGAAAAAAAGGATGATTTTCGAGTAAAACTTAAAAAACTAACTGAGAAGTGTCGATATTCGGATATGTATACTGGTTTATAAAATTACATATTGGGCTGCGATAGCAACTTTAACATTCTGAGCAGTTAGAAGAAAGAATAAATAATGCTTTTCAACAGATTCAAGCAACAATAAATTTCGAAGAAATTACATTTTATTTAAAAATATATGCCACCGATACCTTGTATCTCCGCCACTGAAGCATGTACATTTTAGGAAAAGCCCTCAGTTTTTGGACAATGTTTACATAAATTCACCAAAGAATACGATGTTTCATTTTTGGTCACCATTTGTGAATCACTCTGTGTACTGTTAAATATTATATTTAATATTTATCATTATGTATAATTTTCCGCTGATTACGAAATTAATAAAAAAAATCTGACGAATGGATTCCCCCCCACACACCCTCAATTCCCCCCCAAAATAAAAAAAAACAAACCAAAACCAAACCAAACTGGCCATCCAACCTACCTATCTTTAGTAAAATTTTCCACTAAATCCGAAATTGGTAAAAAAATTCTTACGTGGGGGGAATTCAGGATGTTTGACCAAATTTTACAGTCTTATAATGAGATTATGTCACGAGTTGATATAATTGTAATAATAGAAAAAACTAATTTCGAAATATTTGTTTTCCAGAATAAAAAATTGTTTAAACCGGCGGTTTATTTATTTAATAGTAAAATAATTCCGAAATTGAAATTTTAATTAATATTTCGTTTAACAATAATTTTTGTGACATTTTTGTAAATTAAAAAAAATTATGTATAAAAGATGCATTTTTTTCTGAGATTCAGGGCTATTCTAAGAATTCGTAAATATGCCCATTGTTATTTTTTCGTCGAGCTACCCCAATTTAAAAGAAGTTTCTACGATGAATAGAAGCCGAGATATTGCAAAATTTACAGCGCACATCAATTTGAACTTTGGATGATATCACTTTTCTCGCGCACGCGACTCGCTTGGACAAGCTTCCCCCACCACCATGCCGCCGGCCGCCGGACAGTTTACTTAGCGAGTACCTTCTCTTTAAAGGGCTCGTGAGTCGTTAATTTTCCACATTTTTCAATGCAATTCACGGGAAATCGTAGTTTACGTCGTAAACTTTATTTTGCAAAAAATTCAAGCCTTAATGTTTATAAATAATTGCGCTGATTTAAAAAAAAATCTTAGTTTGGCTCCTGTTGGTCGTAGAGGATGGTTTAAAAAAAAATAAATGTGTATTTTTTTGCCAGCTATCCATTGTATCTATTTTTGGTGAGGTAGCATAAATAGCAACAATTTTATTCAAATTGTTTATAAGCGAAAAATGCACGGTTTTTTAATGCACAATTTGAGAATGTTAATGTCAAAAAAACGGTGATATTTTTTAATAGGTCGCTTAAGATAGGTCGTCTTTAAGATTACAATGACGCTTTCAGAATCATGTTTGGTTATGTCATTAACGCCTGTACAGAGGCTTAAAGTTCATAACTTTTGGAGCCTCCGTTATAAACAAAATGAATTGTGCGAAAACTATGGCACCTACAGTGTCTACACACACTTTTAAAGTATGACAAAACCCTCAACTTGTGTCGCCGAACCAGAGATTTTCAATTAAAATTAATGTAAAATAAATACAAAATCATCGTAGACAACGAAACACAGCGACATCGCTGTCATCAGTCATAAATAAAAATTTAGATAGTGACAGACACATACGAAATACCAATCGACTACTGACTCTCGGACCACGGTAAAACCACAAATCAGATTATTATTTTATTATCAAACCATTTTAGAAAGTTTTGTGATATTTTTTTTTGTAGAAAAGAAGCAATACGAAGTTCTACGCCTTCCCAGGAGTCTCACTAGCCGCGGCTTCGAAAAAATCGCGCAACAAGAATCCAGTAACAAACAGGAGGCGTAGACACTTGTCATAGGTTTTATAAAATTTTAACAATAAATGCGATAGTTATAAACAAATTAAAAAATGGGCACTTTTCTTGTGTTTCTTGCAATAACTTTTATGAGTATATTCGAGATCTGAACGCTATGTGATCTAAATAAAGTAAATATCAAAGCTATGGAGCATAATTTGAAAGTTAAAGTTGGATGAGCAATTCTAAGATCATCGATGTTCACAATAGGATGACCGCTATGGAAACAATGGTGTGGTGCAACGAAAAAGCAATTTGGTAAATGAAACCCCGCGTGCATTAGTAATTCCCGACATTGCTTAGCCGCATCTAGTTTCCGAACACCACACACAGAAATCAATGAACACGGAACAATATGCCAGAACCGTCACTGCTCTCTTTCGGAAGCTTTGATGTATTCTATCCTGTGTCACGGCGGACTGATCGATGGTGTCCAATAAAATGATTTATGTGACAAGCAATCGGCGCGTTATAACCATCACACCGAATAAAACAACTCCTAGCCCCGTACGTGTGTTCATTATTTAACGGAATATATTCCGCAAATGTTCGAAACAGACAAGAAAATTAATTGGAATGAAAAATGGGCGCGCCAAGTGAATTTTCGCGTAATTTCACTGGATTGCTAGTTCATTGTGTACCATGGGGATCCTCATTTATCAATTATTCGTTCTGCGCCGTGGCGGCATTGGTTTTTTCTGTTCGCGTGGCGGTAATGTCTACCTAGGCGTGTTGAGCGGACCGCTGCATCAATTTATATGCAAATCGTCTCAGCTATGATGCATTATCTTCGCCCTGCACCCACTCGTAAATAGTAGTTTATATTTTTCGCGTGATTAATGCTATGCCTTAGTGAGCCAGCTGGAATAAAGAAGGAAAATTGATCATTACCTTTAAATGTGTAGCATAAATGTTCTAGGCTATTTATTATAGGTTTTTAAAAGGAACTATGACGTTCAAGATATTTTATTACATGAATCGTTCAAATGGTCATTTTAGATGAAAAAACGCAGAGTGCTATTAAATTAGAGGGTGGAAATTGGAGATAGAGGTGGAATTGCACCCCTAGTCCAAGCATTATTGAGAAATGATTACAGAAATTATTATCTGGACAAAAAAAATATGACCGTATAGAAAATTAAATTTTAAATTGATTTTCTTATTCTTTAAACTCGATCCAAAATGGTTAAAAAAAATCGCAAAGTTGCAAAAAACGGTTTTTTTAAAATAACAAAAAAAATATAACACCTATTGAAAAATTTTAAATTAGAAAGTTGTAGGTTTTAAAAAGATCTATCGACTGATTTTTTGTAAGTATCGATTGCTTTGTTACTTTTCGAGATATATCGAAAAACCGTTAAAAATCTTCTCTTTTCTCTTCTTCTATAACTCGTTTACATTTACGTTCCCATATTTGCTATTTACTGCAAGCATAGCCCGCGACAAACCAAAAAAGTACATTTTTGAAAAATTTTAAAATATTAATTATTTTTCGAGATACATATATCGATTTTTAAAAAAAAGGCGCTCTTGAAAATTGGTTAGATCTTCTCAGCGGATAGCCCTACAGTAACGATTTTCGGTTTATTTTCTTCGTAAAGAAGATCATGCTGTTAAAAAATGTTTACGATTTTATTAATTTTAAGGATCAAAAAATGACTGAAATAGTTGCACTTTTTTTGGGTATGTTTTTTTCAAATAACTATTTCAATTTTTATTTTATGAAAATGACTTTTTAAGAAAGAAACTGCTGACATTTTTTCACGAATTTAAAAAAAAATTTTTTTTTTCTACGACCTTCTGGAGCCGAGATAATTTTTTTATTTAAAAAAAATTTTGAGGACGCAATTAACATTTTACAGCGATGCGCTTGATGGAGGTTAATATTGAATACTTATATTTAAAAAAAATAGTAGGATATGTTTACTTGATTTTTAGTATTAGTAAATGAGTAATAAACTAAAGCGTGCAAGCGCTGAGGGCGTCAGCTGGAGCGGACGGAGAAGTAGGGGGAAGCGGCGCGGCGCGCGCTCGCTCTGAAAACTGATGACGTGCAGTCTAAATGGCTAGCGCTTGCAAAATCTTTGATATCTCGGCTTCTGGACCACGTACAAAAATCCATTTACACTTAATCTGGGGTAGCTAAACACGAATATTATAGTCATTTTCGCCTTAGAAGCAAAATAGTCCCGTAAATGTTTAGTTTTTATTTAATTTACAGTTTTTTGCATTTATCGTCATTTTAATAATTAATAATACTACAGTATTTTTCGTGTAATACCTTAATTTTTTTGCTTCATTAATCATACTGACGTACCAGTTGCTGGCTTTTTAACAATTACTTCATCATTTCAATAATTAATAAATTTTAGTGTAAACTAAGTTTAAAGAATTTAATTTATTTACAAAAATATTTAATAATTATACAACTATGTCTATAAAATTATTACAATGAAAACTAACAAGTATTCTGTATAGATAAAATTATTTATCGAATGAAATTCTTCTTTTCTTTATCGGATTGTCTTTTGATTCATTTTCTTGTTCGTCGTCTATATTTTCGTGAAGAAGTATAATAAAAATAAAAAAATATATAAGTTAAATAAAGACTAAACATTTACGGGACTATTTTGCTTCTAAGGCGAAAATGACTATAATATTCGTGTTTAGCTACTCCAGATTAAGTACAAGAGAATTTTTGTACGTAGTCTAGAAGCTGAGATATCAAAAATTTTGCAATCGCTAGCCATTTAGACTGCACGTCATCAGTTTTCAGAGCGAGAGCGCGCCGCGCCGCTTCCCCCTACTTCTCCGTCCGCTCCAGCTGACGCACTTAGCGCTTGCACGCTTCAGTTTATTACTCAATTACTAATACTAAAAATCAAGTAAACATATCCTACAATTTTTTTTATAAATTTAAGTATTCAATATTTACCTTCATTTTCATAAAATAAAAATTGAAATAGTTATTTGAAAAAAAAACACCCAAAAAAAGTGTTCAAAGTAATTTTTTGATCCTTAAAATTAATAAAATCGTAAACATTTTTTAACAGCATGATATTATATATCTCTACGAAGAAAATAAACCGAAAATCGTTACTTTAGGGCTATCCGCCGAGAAGATCTAGCCAATTTTCGAGGGCGCCTTTTTTCAAAAAATCGATATATCTCGAAAAATAATTAATATTTTTAAATTTTTCAAAAATGTACTTTTTTGGCTTGCCGCGGGCTATGCTTGTAGTAAATAGCAAATATGGGAACGTAAATGTAAATGAGTTACAGAAGAAGAGACAACAGAAGATTTTTAACGGTTTTTTCGATATATCTCGAAAAGTAACAAAGCAATCGATACTTACAAAAAATCAGTCAATAGATCTTTTTAAAGCCTACAACTTTCTCATTCAAAATTTTTCAATAGGTGCTATATTTTTTTAGTTATTTTAGAAAAACCGTTTTTTGCAACTTTGCGATTTTTTTTAACTACGTTCGCCATTTTGGATCGAGTTTAAAGAATAAGAAACTCAATTTAAAATTTAATTTTCTAAACGGTCATATTTTTTTTTGTCCGGGTAATAATTTCTGCAAATTTAACGTTAATCCGTGACAGAATGCTTGGACTACCCTTTCAGTTTTTTAATTGTAGCTCGAAATCGAAGCAAAATTTCTCTAGTTCATAGGAAAAATTATTTAGAAAATTGAATTTCCCATCGAAATGGCTTATTTAAAAAATTTGAAAGGAAAATTTTATGCAAAACATCGTTAATAAAGAATTTGAAAAAAAGCAAAAAAGGCGATTATTTTATTTCTTTTTTTACTTTTTTTGTCTAGTTTTTTTTTGAGTAATGATGACATTGCTTCATAAAAAATAGTAGATAAAATTTCCTTCAAAATAAGGTTGTAAAGAATATTTGGATGAAAATTGACTGATATAATATGGCCGCTTAAACTTACAATTAGCCAATTTTTCGACTTTCATCGCGTTTACCCTTATACTTTTAATTCTCATTTTTTTTGCAAAAAAGGATGGAAATAAGACGTTTAAGGATTTTCATCACATGACTTGTTCGAAGGGTCATTAAAAATGAAAAACCCGCGAGGTGCTAACCCTCTAATTTAATTAGAGGGTTAAAGATAGGGGTGAACATACACTTTTGCAGTTTTTTAAATCTAGCACGAAAACGAAGCAAAATTTCGGTATTGTTCATAGGAAAAATTTTGTAGAGAATTGAATTTCCCATCGAAATGGCTTAAGTATTACAAAAAATTTAAAAGAAAAATTTTATGCAAAAAACCGTTAATAACAATTAAAAAAAAGCAAAAAATAAGATTTTTTGATTTTTTATATTTCTTTGACTCTCATTTTTTTAGTAGAAGTAGGGAAAGAAAATTGTTATACAAAAAAACTAGATGAGATTCCTTTCTAAATGATGCGTTTTCAAAAGTTTTTCGACTAATATTGACGGAGTCAAACCGATCAAGCTTAAATATTTTTTAGATTTTCGGCGTTTTTAACATAATAATGATTATAATTCTTATTATTTTTACATCGAATTGATTTTTTACTTAAAAAAAAATGATTTCAAAAGTTTTAATTAATAATAACTTAGTCAAAAAAGTAAAAAAAAAATATTTTTTGCTTTTCTTAATATTGTTTATTAACGATTTTTGCATAAAATTTTCCATTTAAATTTTTTAAATAAGCCATTTCGATGGGAAACTCAATTCTCTACAAAATTTTTCCTATGAACTTTTTGCTTCGTTTTCGTGTCATATTTAAAAAACTGCAAAAGTGCATTTTCACCCCTATCTTCAATTTCAACCCTCTAATTTAATAGCACCCCGCGGTTTTTTCATTTTTAATGACCCCTCGAACAAGTCATGTGATGAAAATCTTTGAACGTCTTATTTCCTTCATTTTTTGCAAAAAAAATAAGAATTAAAACGTATAAGGGTAAACGCGACGAAAATCCAAAAATTGGCTAATTGGAAGTTTGAGCGGCCAAATATCAGTCAATTTTCATCCAAAAATACTTTACAACCTCTTGCTTTGATGGAAATTTTATCTACTTTTTTTATGAAGTTTGCCTATACCTATCTTTACTCCAAAAAAAACTAGAGGCAAAAAAGTAAAAAAATAACAAATTTTCTTCGGACTCGCTGTCGTTCGCTTCCCCCACCCTTCCGCCGCGCCACGGCTCGCCGAAAATCAAGCGAACCATTGACTTTTGACAATATTTCTTGTGCACTTAACATACTTCCACAAATAAAACATTTTTATCTGGGAAAGTACTCGGGTTGCCGGTTATGACGGTATTTTTTGCGGCTATGAACCTAATTTGTTTAACAATAGGCCGTCAACTTTGACAGTCTGTAACTCCGTTATTTTTCAACAGATCTTGACGATTTTTTTTTAACTTAAAGCTCTTTTCATAAGCTTTCCGAATATGTAATATAATATATAACTATATCACGCTCGTGCATCGTATATTTATTTTGCAACTAAGGCTAAAAAGTAAAAAAAAATTCCAGATTGCAAAGAGTGACCGCAAAAACACCATATGCATGCTCATCTTGATTTTTCATTACCAATAATTTGACATACGCAGAATATTTTTAGGATTTTTTTAAGGTCTCTGGTAAGGATGAAAAAATAGGTTAACTTTGCGGTCACTCTGAAATAAAAAAATGATATATTTCAATGTATTATTATGAAATCTACCATAAAAAAAATCAGTGGGATTGTGAAAGATCCTCGGAATCGTCCAGACTAATAATTAGTTAATTTGTTTATAAGGCTATAACTTGTAAACTATTCGAACTTAACGATTCCAGATTTCGTGTGAGTTATTAGACAGTGATAGGAAATGAGAGGATGCGATGCCAAAACGTTCTGGTAATAATAACGCAGTTTATAAATGTTTAATTCAAAAGTCATAAATAAACTTCTTCTGTTTATAACTTTTGATTTAATCTATATTTTTTGACGCTCGTGGGCTAGTTTTGTAGGTTTTTTGAAGATGAAAAAAAAGCACTTCACTGATTTCTCGTGGAAATGAACTCAAAAAAGTTATAAACGAAAAACGTGAATTTACGTAAAAATTATACAATTAACCACCCTGTAAACAATCTTCCCCCCATTTTTATGACTGTGGAAACTAATATGTTATTGTACATAATACTAGTGCTCACTGTATGTTCACTGAAATATTTTCTTTTGTAAAAAATTTGAAACTTCACGATCCAGAATACTTTTTACTGACTTAAAATTTTAGAAATTTTCGTTTAAACATCTAGATGTCTCTGCAAATGCCAGAAGATCAAAAATTAGCCAATTGGTAATTAAAATTACAAGATGCTAAAACTATTCCAGCGGCGCCGACAAAGAGTTACTAACACAAATACGGCAAAGGTAACTTCGCATTTGTTTCAATACGCATAGTTCGCTGAATAGTTGGCGTAGGCGACGATCGGCCCGGCTAGATTGGAACCTGGTTTTATTGGTGCATCGCCGGCGATTGGATTGACAGTTCGTACGGAACGGCAACACTTCGACGCGGGGGCCGATCTAATTCCGGCATTCCTAAACTTCGGACACTTCGTATTTTGCGACTGATTGAGCACAAATGCCCGATAAAAAGGTTTTTGTAAGTTGTATTGCCGCGCCTCGATTTCCCCAACATCTAAAATAAATAGGACGGAACCGGGGCCCGAATCAGACGATGGGAATCCGCGCTTATAAAAACTTATTGTCTAGAGAGCGTCGGCGGCTTCGGTAATAACTTCGGTGCGATCGGTCGAACTGCGCGTCGAATTGGATAGTTGCTAATCTCGTCGACCCAACCCATAGTGATCGAGGGGTTTTTATCTAGACCTAGAATTCTATTTTTTCTTCGCAATTATTGATTTTACTTTAAAAAGAGGGTATTGAATCATTAAATGGGTTTAGAAATTGCTTTGACTACCATACCGCGCCATAATAGTTTCAAAATAGTAAGCGGCAAGTCTAAAATAAATGGAAATTGGCGTATGCATTATTTATTTAAAAAGCAACAAATTAAATTGTCTACAATACACCACCATAAACACCAACGTATAGGAATTAATTACACAACATCTTCAACAGTATACTAACGTGACTTGAGCGTGAAAAGCATTCTGATGCAGCGACTCACGCATGTTTCGGTTAAGGTTAGGTTCAGAGTGAATCCATCGAGTGAAATTATTGAGTACATTTTCACTCAATATTGCGCATTTTGATCATTCAACTCATTTGTGATTATATTTAAACTAAAACTGAGTACTTTCACTCAAATATAGGTACTCCTTAAATAAATTCTTCACGTAAACTCGTATTTGGTGCACTTGTACCTAAATCAGAGTAAATGTCCTCATTGCTGAGTGACTTTAAATGTAGTAAAATGTAGTCGTGTAATTTGAATGGCGCCATGAAGATGGCACCACTTACATATCGCTTCTGTAATCTCGATCAAAGTTGATAGGGGTTCGTTAGATGCTCCAGAAAAGCGTGATCGCCAGGAGAACAGGCCTTAGCCGTCTCAGCTGCCGGATCTCAGCTGGCGGATATCAGCCAGGACAGGAGGCCTCACGAAGTGAATTAATTTCTGTATAACCTAATTAATGATTTATATACAGGGTGGGCCACCAGTAACGCCTCGGTCGCTAGTGACCAAACGGCAAATGTTACAGAAACCTGTTTAGGTGGGTATGTGTAGGTTGATTACGGCTACATTTTAAAAACATTTTGAGAAATACAGGGTGTCCAGGAAAAGCGTGTCATATCAAAGTTATGTTTTTTTAAATGGAACACCCTGTATTTTACTGCATTTTTGAAAGCACCGTAAAAAAAATAGGTGAACTTTATTAAAGGTTCTGCATACCTATGACTTACAGTTCGTGAGATATTTCAATTTAAGTGAAAATGCAGGCCTAGCGTAGAAATTTAATATTAGCGATAAAAAAATAATTTTAAGGATGCAGCTTTGAAGGGTATATTTTAGATCCTTGAAGTTATAAATTGTTATAGTTGTCGTCACTTAGTATTATACAGGGTGTTCAAAAAACTGCTGACTACTTTTCTCTACTTTAAACGGTAGTAACTTGGTTATTTTAAATGGAACACCCAGTATATTTTTACTTTGGGAGTTGGGAAATTTAAAACTCTTTCAAATTGTGCATAGGTTCCCTATACCTATCTCTAACGGTATTGGAGATATTTGTGCCGTTTCGTTTTTTATCGATTTTTTTTGTAAGATGTATCCACGTGTCTTTATCGAGGTCTTTACTGAATTGGTTTGGGTTATTCTTGATGACGTCTCTTTAAATATATTGAGAAAAATGAGGATGCAATTAGATGGCGCACCTGCAAATTTTTCATATTCAGTGAGAAATTATTTAAATCGAAAATTTAGTAATAAATGGATAAGTAGGAATGGTGCATGTCAGTGGCCACGTAGGTGTCCAGACCTCACCGTAATGGACTTCTTTGTTGCGAGCTATATAAAAAATCTTGTATACAATGTTCCACCTATTACTTGCGATGATATTGGAGGGAAGGATTAGAGATGCATTTGCGTGAGAATATCATTTGAAGATAGAATAAGATGCTGTATTCAGGAGAATGGTTATCAATTCGAACATCAATTAAAATTTTTCTTTGTTTTTTCTAAAAGTAAAAGTTCCTTTTATCATTATCATGAAAATATTCAAAAAAGTTTTCTAATAAAAAATATTATTTTATAAGCAGAATGATTATAAAAAGTTATTAATTTTGTATAAATATGTTTGTAGTAAGTAACTGAATTATTTATGAACAAGAAAAATATTTATTAAAGAAAATTTTACTTTTAGAAGAAACAAAGAAAAATTTTAATAGATGTTCGAATTGATAACCTTTCTCTTGAATACAGCATCTTATTCTATCTTCAAATGATATTCTCACATTCCTTAGAATAGTTATTTGGGGTGATATATCTAATCCTTTTCTTCATATCATCGCAAGTAGTAGGTGGAACACTGTGTACAAGATATATATTTATACAGCCCGAAACAAAGAAGTCTATTACGAGAGGTTTGGACACCTGTGGTAGCCACTGACATGGACCATTCTTACCTACTCATTTATTACTTATTTATCGATTTATATAATTCCTCACTGAATATGAAAAATGTGCAGGTGCGCCATCTAATTGCATTCACATTTTTCTCCTTATATTTAAAGAGACGTCATCAAGAAGAACTCAAACCAATTCAGTAAAGACCTCGATAAAGACACGTGGATACATCTTACAAAAAAAAAATCGATAAAAAACGAAACGGCACAAATATCTCCAATACCGTTAGAGATAGGTATAGGGAACCTATACACAGTTTGAAAGAGTTTTAAATTTCCCAACTCCCAAAGTAAAAATATACTGGGTGTTCCATTTAAAATAACCAAGTTATTGCTGTTTAAAGTTGAGAGAAGTATTCAGCAGTTTTTTGAACACCCTGTATAATACTAAGTGACGACAAATATAACAATTTATAACTTCAAGGATCTAAAATAGACCCTCCAAAGCTGCTTCCTTAAAATTATTTTTTTATTGCTAATATTAAATTTCTACGCTATGCCTGCATTTTCACTAAAATTGAAATATCTCACAAACTGTAAGTCCTAGGTATGCAGAACCTTTAATAAAGTTCACCTATTTTTTTACGGTGCTTTCAAAAATGCAGTAAAATACAGGGTGTTCCATTTAAAAAAAACATAACTTTGATATGGTACGCTTTTCCTGGACACCCTGTATATCTAAAAATATTTTTAAAATGTAGCCGTAATCAACCTACACATACCCACCTAAATAGGTTTCTGTAACATTTGCCGTTTGGTCACTAGCGACCGAGGCGTTACTGGTGGCCCACCCTGTATTTAGTTAATTAAAAACCAAGTCTGAGTAAAAAATAACCCAATCATGTATCAGTTTCCAGCTAATTTGTCCGTGCGCGTCATAAGTGTACAAATGGGAAATACGTGTTTGATATACGTTTTAGTCACCTACATAAGCTTTGTGCAATGCAATGCAGTCGGTTAACAAAATTATATCAGAAGTGTTTATCATGCATTAGTGGTGGATATGTAAAATAGCAAAAGAACGTATATTTCCTTAAATATTTAATTACTTGGAAGACCACGGGTTTTATTTTAATAATAAACGTCCTAATTCCTAATGGTAAAGAAAATTTAAACTGCAATCATAGAAGACGAATATCTGCTTTGATTGTCCTGAAAAGTTTTACTGCAACCTAAAAAATTGAATGAATTTTCATTACCTAAAACGGAAACGAAAAAGTATGCCAACAGAAAAGAACGAAATTGTAATATGGCAAAGAGAGTAAAAATAATAGTACAATTAAAACGAAAATTTATTATCTCGATTAAACATGGATACATGAACAACTGTACAGGGTGTTTTTGAAACAAGTGCGTTCCCTGAAAAGGGCCAAGAAAATGAGCAACGTATGATCTAACTGAAGAAAATTAAATGTAAGTCGCATCTTGTGCATGTGCGTTGTGTGTTGGGTGTTACTTAGTCGGTGTATAAAACTAATAGTACCTACCATGTGGTGTGTACTTCGGCAACAATTACACTCCTATCGTATAGAAACTGTTCAGGCATTAAATAACAATGATCTTCAGCCCCTTGTAGAATTTTGCCAGTGGTTTCGACATCAAATAACACAAAATTCGGATTTCACAAGCAAGGTGCTTTTCACGGATGAACGTTGTTTCACAACATTCACTATTGGTGTGATGAAAATTACGGAGATCTGAGAGAATGTGTGGCGTAGTGTTTTAGGTATTTATTAGCACATGGAAATAACTTTGAAGAATTTTTGTATCGTCAAATTGGTAAGAAATTCGCTTATTTGTTTAATTGTTGTATTACAATTAAACGTAATTTGAATAAATTTCAGCATTTTCGAACACAAAACTTAAACCGCCAAAACAGCCATCAGCGTTTTCGCAGCAGCTTCCAGATATCGTAGTGTGGGTACACATGTTGCAAATGACCCATTTTTAAGTAAAACGTCAAGAGCGCCAGCCTGACGCCACCCGGACGCACCAGGGTTCCCGGAAGACGACCCCGACAGATTGGCGCCAAGGACCACCCTTTTTAAGGAACGCAATTATTTCAAAAACATCCTGTATATGTTACTGTTACAACATTCCCTGAGTAGACTTTTGACATGGCTCACCTGTTGTTCAGTTAGTAAAAGCATTGGTTACGTTCGATATAAAAAAAAAGAAAAAATTGTGGGCAGGTGGTAGTGAGTCATCTTTGCCTAAGTGGGCAGAAATACTTTTGTATAAATAAAAAGTACCTACTACCTGTTGAATCTACTAAGGCAGTGCATCCAGTTTTTACCAAAATCGATATCTATTTAATGTACTATACGTAACAATTTTTTGAACTCTCTAGAATGATACACCTATGGAATGGAATTCCCCGCATGCTTTAGCCGTCGCATCGTACGCATATTAAAATTGGATCACTGCCTATTTTAGCACTGGACTATGGCTCAGAAAAAGCATTGTTGGCTCCTTTGCATTTCTGTTTTCACACGAAAATCTTGGAACCTCGTGCTTAGATAGTGGAACACGCTCTTTTGTCTTTGCATATTTTTACTTAACATCCTCTCAATGGCAATCTCAGGTTCATGTCTTTTCACTGTATGTTTTTTTGCACTATTGAGTACTTATATATCAGCCACAGGACCATAGTGAATTGGGCGATTTGGGCGCTAGATATAGGATTAGGGTTTGAGCTCACAACAATTTACAACGATTAATATTAAATATAAAAAGCTTCTTTGGCATAATTTGTACGCAATATTGATTTGATGACATGCAATAGATCAAATACAATGCAACGTAATGGATGTGTAGTGGTTCAACGTGTACCAAGCACTTGGTCCCAATTATTATTGATCTACAGATGACCAGGGTCGACGTATAATCCCACCTCTAGGTGGCTTCGCCACTCTCGTTGTAATATTTGAATTGAACAGCGCCAGCGGTGTTCTTCGAAAGATATGTGAAAATCTTGATTCTTGACCTGATTCAGTCTCAGTGCTTTTATAGCTGTTTCGGACTCTATAGGCGACTGCTTAGTGAAGATAGAAACGCGGTCAAAATTTGAACCCATAAAAATAATTTCGTTATTCTTTATTTATGCGCGTCTTGACGGTCAGCAAATTTGAAAAATTTTATCATTGAACTTAATCCTATTTATTTATTTTTCTTTTCGTGTAGAGGCAAAAAAAAATATATAGATATATTCATTTATGTTTTCTTTTCCGTTTAACAGTAATATTTTATACAAGAAATAAAAAATTATAGAGCAGGTATTGTACAAGGGATGTAAATTATCAGTAGAGATGGTTTAATACTAAACATGGTTTTCTAATGGAAATATTTTAGTTAATTAATTCCATTTGGTGTAATAAAGATAACTTATCATTTAAGACAAGAATGTATTCTTTTTCTGTTTGGATATTTTGCTACTCGTCTCACGTACGCTATATTCAAATTGCTTTTATTTTAGAAGAAATTCCTCAGGACACGGTATTTGCTGGCTAGAGGACATATTTAATGATTTCGGTCGACCTAGCGAGGGACATTATTGACGAGGATGACCAGTAATTTCAGCCCGGGAATGCCGAAAACCATGACATCCAAGAAGTAAATGGAATTAATAAAAGGAAACCCTACTTATAACTAGTGTCACAGCAAAGCTTACCGGCATCATAACCATTAACAGAATCAATACGCAAAGGCCGGGGTGTGATAATGTCAATTGTGATGGAAGGAAAAAGAGAAAATTTTGATCTATTCAAAATTGTTTTGGTCTAATTGCAATTCTCGACTTTGTTTTCTGATATAATTTATTGAAATATAATTTCAATGTGTGTGTGTGTGTGTTGATTTTAATATTAATTTTTAATTAAGCTGTAAATTGTTTCATACAAACCTCTACTATCTTTTATGTCTTACCTTGTACTTTCTTATCCCTGGCCAGCTGTTCTATATTTACACACAAATTAGTACAATGCAATACACTTTGGAATGAATAGAGTTTGAAATTCAATAAATTTATGTGTTTATTCAAAAATTTGTTATATGATTTTATACTTGAAAACTTGATAAACTCAAATTAGGAATACCTTTTTTATGTATTATGTTTTCCACAACAAAGAATATTTTAATAACAAAATTTGCCTTTTTTTGGCTCAGCTTACAAACAATATAAAGAATAATTATAAAAAATTAACTATTAATTAACTTTATTTGATCTATGCAATACTGAGTACATCTCCTTATATTATTTGTTTTCTATCAGACAGGGACATCTCTTATATCTACACAGGAACGAAAATGATTCAGACTAAAGTAAAGTATTTATTTTGACAGATTTTGTCAGAGCTCGTGAAATAGTGAAATATTTAAGTTACAAGTGATTGGATTATGCTTATTTCTGTACATGTAAGTTCTGTGGCGAGGGGCGATCCGCTGATGTAATCTTCGTACGTTTGCCCTGGAATCTTTATATAATCTACGTAATCTTATCTGTAATCCTCGCTGTAATCTATGTTATCAGCTAATGAATTTCGTCGATGTAGTCGTTGTACAACGCCCCTCCCCCTCCCCCTACATCATTTTCCAAAGAATGCCACAGAAACCTCGACAGAAACCTATATGGTGCGATTGGTGTGTTCCGAAGGGCAATCCGCCAAGGAAAAAACAGACGAAGATTACAAAATTTCTGAAATCTCTTGTAGTGTATCTGCAGATTTCAATATCAATTCAAAAAATATTACAAATTTCATATAAATAATCAAGATTACAATATCTTTCAACAGATTACAAAACATTTCAGGAGATTTCAGAGTTATTTTAGTAGATTTCAATGATTACTTAAGATTTCAATAGGATTATTAGAAATTAAAAGAAGATTTCAAAATTTCTTAATAAGGTTTCAAGGAATACGGGAAGATTACAATAAGTTTTGAATGTCCATTTGAACAAAAATAATTGAATTAACTTCAAATGTCATTCATTTCATTCATTAACAGTAGTACTTTGATTAAGAATTTCCAGTATCAGGCATTTTTTGGGCAAAAATTGTAACATTCTGATTAAGTTTTTTGTTCGAATGAACGTTAAAAACATTTTGTCATGACAAAAATGATAATGCTATTTTGAAAGTAGGTAAGTATTTTCCCAAAAACTAATAAATAAAAAATATATTAAGCTTTTATTAATACTTGCATTTAATACTTTACTTGTATACAGTGTGTTTAAAAAAGACGCGGCAATATTTAAGGGAGTGATTGCTCAGGTCAGTTTATAAAAAAAGTCCTATAAACATAGGTCCGCAAACGCTTCGTTACCGATCTACAGAATGTGAAATTTCATTAAAAAACAGTAAAAATTAAATTTCTCTAAAACGCAGCCCCTTATTATTACCTACTACAAACAACAGTATGTACCACATTTCAAAAATCAATCAAATTTGATAATTTGAATTTCTTTGTTCAATAATTTAAATTTCTCAATTAAAACAACATTGGGTTTAGGTGCGCAATAAAATGTTTTTTATTTTTTTACTCAATAACGGTGTGACGTACGGTGCGTATAATCTGAGGAAAGCTTTCTTCTTCATAATTGAACAAGGAATTAAAAAATTATATTTTTAGAAAAACCAGCGGGGTCCTATTTTTTTCATTAAAAATAGCTAGTCACTGGTAAGACTAAAAAATCGTTTTGTATTGCAAAGTACGCGTCTGCCATAGCTATTGACAGGCCTAAAATTTCATTATAATATCAAGAGGTTTTGGAGAAATTTAATTTTTACTGTTTTTTTAATGAAATTTCAACATTCTGTAGATCGGTAACGAAGCGTTTGCGGACGTATGTTTATAGGAAACTTTTTTTTATAAAATGATCTGGGCAATCACCCCCTTAAATATTGCCGCGTCTTTTTTAAATACACTGTATACAGGTAAAGTATTAAATACAAGTGTTAATAAAAGCTTAAAATATTTCTTATTATTTATTTTTTGGGAAAATGTTTATTTTATGTTACTTCTATTTTTTTTATTTTTATTAGTTTATTGGATTATTATATTTTTATCTTTCAATAAAAATATATACTTACCTACTTTCAAAATGGCGTTATCATTTTTGTCATGACAAAAAGTTTTTAACGTTCATTCGAACAAAAACTTAATCAGAATGTTACAATTTTTGCGTAAAAATGATACTGGAAATTCTTAATCAAAGCACTACTGTTAATGAATGAAATGAATGACAGTTGAAGTTAATTCAATTATTTTTGTTCAAATGGACATTCAAAACTTATTGTAATCTTCCCGTATTCCTTGAAATATTATTAAGAAATTTTGAAATCTTCTTTTAATTTCGAATAATCCTATTGAAATCTTAAATAATCATTGAAATCTACTAAAATAACTCTGAAATCTCCTGAAATGTTTTGTAATCGGTTGAAAGATATTGTAATCTTGATTATTTATATGAAATTTGTAATTTTTTTTTTAATCGATATTGAAATCTGCAGATACATTACAAGAGATTTCAGAAATTTTGTAATCTTCGTACGTTTTTTACTTAGCGGATCGCCCCTCGTTCTGTGGTTTGTTATTTATACTTTGCAAAGATTTGATGCAAGATAAAGCATGATTTATTGGTGATAGCTAGCAATTTTAAGTACCTGGTACATTATAAAATTTAAAGTTTTCTTTGCTGGAAAGTACGTAGAGGCCTTTCAGACTATTTATGGGGCCACTGGAAACTGATTTGGAACAGTTTTATACTGTTGATAGTGGAAAATTTTCATGGGATGACAAAATAACTTTCTCTGGACTCTGGCAAACTGTGGATTTAACTGGTGAGTGTTTTTTAATTTTCTCTCTTGGACTGTCTTTGCTTGCTTTATTTTTAATTTTTCGAGAGCTGTCTCTCCACCTGTACATCTTGCAAAACCCGAGCCATAACCAATTAATATTTTTTTTTTGTTTTTCTCATCCTTCCTGAATATTCTGTCCCTAGCTTTGCTTAAGGTCCATACACTGAATTTTTCAGTCTTTGGATGTTTTTTTCAATCACTTTTTCACAACACTACTTATAACTAACACATTTTTAACATATGTCCTTTTATTTTTATATACAATTCTATAAATTAATTAATAAAATATTATTTATTTTATGTTTTTTAGGTCATCTCCGGGTATTATTATATAATTTGACAATTGATGAAAATTTTCATGTTATGGTTTATGTTGGATTAAGATACCTTCTTTAAGTTTACTAGATTAATCTATAGACTGTAAACTTTCATTCGATATGTAACTCTAGGTTTAGATTCGTTTTTCTCTATGTACTGAGTACTAACAAGTGTCGACGTCATGCATTTTCTGAAAATTTATTCTGTACTTGAGAATAAAATTAAAAAATTATTATTTTTAATTTTTATACGACTTTAAGTTCGGTCTAAAGTAGTATTAAAAGCACAGGAAACGTATTTTTGCTGACATTCCAGGCTCTGTACAGTTTAACAATATCATATAAATTCGATAAAACGATAATTGCTAACGCTAGCATCAAAACATCAAATTTCAGTTACGACCACGAAGATATTAAACAGCAATTAACAGTAATAGATAGCTTTAGAGTGCAGGTAACTGTTCCTTGTTTTTTTTTTGGGATCGGCCAAGGTGATGGAACAAAAGGAAATGGTCCGTAACGACGACCTAATAAAAAAAAGCAAAACTGCAACCTACTTTATTTTTAGAATCCAGTATCTGTTTCCACACGACCGCTATTGTTTTGTCATCATTACAATTGGATTATTGATTTTTGTCTGGCCAAATGAGCCACCGGTCGGTAGGCGGTGAAACAGTATTGCCGCGTTTTGAATGTTTAAAAACATGCGAAAATTCGTTAAAATTCAAATATTATTATATGAGGTCGGAAGTTCCGGAAACATTTACGTTAAAATATGCGGCTATATGTTTGTGCATTTCTATATCGGAACATGATAAATTCGGGTATTTTAATTAATGCAGCTGTATTTATGTCTGTTTTCATGAAAAACGCCGCACCGCTCGTCGCGGCAAACAGGATAATGTCATAATAAATTTTGTTAAGGATTAAATTATCGAAAAAGTATATATGATGTATTTTGAAAGATGCTAATTTGTTTTGTTGAAATGGTGTAAAATAAAAATATATATTAAAAGATTGAACATTCTACTCGTTTACAGGATGAAGAGGTTTCATGGATTTCATAGGTTAAAAAAGCATAATTTCTTCAATTTGTTTTCAATATAATAAAAGAATTGTTTTACTCAAACTTTTAAGCATATAAAAGAGTAACATTTCATTTAAAAATTTTAAAAATTCTGTCGTTGGGACCTGGTTTTTGAAAATCCCTTAGTAGGTGAGTATAGCTCGTGATTGAACGAAGGATTAACAATAATTTAAATTTTAGTTTGTGCAAAAAAGTACAATTATCGGTGAAATTTACACTGATAAACAATTATCTACTTTCTATTAAAGGTTGTTTTGAATGCAGTCAATTTATATTTATGCTAGTTGCATTGAGATAAATCAGTTACATTCAATACAAGTCATTTGATTTGTTTGAATTAAAATAAAAGAAACAGTTTACAATAGGTTTATCAATAAATAACAAATTAGATTTATTACAACCATTTATGATTTTAGAATATCTGTTGGGCGAATTAAAATAATAAATTTTTAATACAAATCTATATTCGTTTTTATTTAAGAAATACTATTTTATATTGACCTATCAAACGTTAACCAAACTTTAAAGTAAAATTATTCTAAATATATGTATAATAACTCATTAAACTGTCAAAAACTATGACAAGTAGTTTTGAACGATATATTTATGTAGGCTCATAATAAGTAAATAATACGTTCTGAAAATAAGTCTTAAAATTAATTTTTTGTAAAAATGAAATTTTCGAATAAAAGTACTCGTACTCTGAAAAACCAATTACTTTCTATTAAAGGAATCGGTTGTTTTGAATGCAGTTAGTTTACGTTTATGCCAGTAGATAAACCAGTTACATTCAATACAAGTCATTTGATTTGTTTGAATTAAAAAAAGAAACAGTTTGCAACAGATTTGTCTATAATTAACAAATTAAATTTAATATAACCATTTATGATTTTAGAGTATTTGTTAGGCGAATTAAAAGAATAAATTTTTAATACAAATTTATATTCGTTTTTATTTAATAAATATTATTTTATATTGGCCTATCTAACGTTACAATTAAACTTTAAAGGAAAATTATTCCAAATATATAATTTCTTAAATGTGAACCAGCTGGTTATAAAAGTTAAATTTTTATATAGTTTAAAACTATTATCAGTTCAATAGTAAAATATATTATTTAAAAATTATTCCAATCACGTGACCAAGTTGTGTTCTCCCCTGACAGTCGTATCTTCGCCATCATGGCGACTATGTATGCAAGGTGCCTGTAGTGTATTGTGTAGTTCAGTAGGCTAGTATGGACCTCGGTATGGACTACGAGTATATCAAAAGGTAGTGTTTCTTGTTGTTCTTAGATCATATTCATAATATAACATGTGCATATAGTTACAGAGTGCTGTGTGCTGTGTTCCGTTTACTCATCATTAAAATGGATGCAGAAACTGTGGAAGTTAGGGTCAAACAAGTAATAATCGTCAAAAAGTCAGTTTTAAATAAGGACATAGTGTTGCTGTTGTAGTTTCATAAATTTATAATAAAACCCAATTTAACAATCCGCCAATTATTTTTAATCATTAAACTGTCAACAACTATGACAAGTAGTTTTGATCGATATATGTATGTATATAATAAGTTCGGAAAATACAAATCTTAAAATTAATTTTTAGCAAAAATGAAATGTTCGAATAAAAGTATCGTATATACTCGCATGTGCTTCTCTATTAGTAGATCTCAACACTATGTACCATTTCAAAAATTATAAACTTAGTTAGATAAGTTATCTAATTATCAGTTTAATTAAATTTGAGAAAGTACATAATTTTGAGACTAATCAAGAAAGAAATACGTCCAATTTTAGCGAAAAAAACAATTCACTTTTTATAAACCATTCATTTATTAATATTAAAATAACCTATTTTCACTGAAAAACTGTTAGTTCACATTAAGCTAAGATATATTTCTAATAATCTTATGTCATCTACATCTTAAAATATGTAGATTAATAATAAAGAGGCGAAATGTGATATTACACTAAAAATAAATTAACATTCAAATAAGATTTATTACAAAACTATGAACTTATTATTAGTTACTTTTCACAATATATATGCTAGGCAATATCCAAAACTAGGATTAGTTCATGGCAAACGATATTTATTTAGTCCAAATAAATCCTTTTTCAGTGTATGATCTATTGGTAGATCTCAATACTATGTACCTTTTCAAATTTAATTATGAACTTATAGTCAGACAAGTTTATCTAATGACCAATTTAATTAAATTTGCGAAGGTACATAATTTTGAGACTAATCAAAAAAAGAATACGTAATATTATTATTCATTTTTTGATTTATTAATATTAAAATAACCTATATTCATTGAAAACCTGTTAGTTCACATTAAGGAGGTTTATCGAGTACGAAGGTACGTCTAAAAGCCTAACTAGAGTTTCTGTACATTCGCTAGTGACTAAAGTAGTAAGCCTTTAGATTTGCCAACGTTGCACTTGGCTGATGGCTTGAAATATACACCATATGTCATACCTGCGAATTTCAAATAATACGTTACGTCGAGAACCGCGGCGTTGCCGCTACCACGCATATGGACGTTAAGTTACTCAACAACAGCAGTTTGGAGGAGAATTTTTATAAATTATGTATCTTACAAGCACCTAATCGATTTCTACGAGCTGTCATACGGTTCCTTAAATATCGGTTTCCTATTTATACAAGTTGCTGTAAAAACTGTTTGTCAATTGCTGCGCATTCTAAGTGGAAAGACCAAAAAAATGTGCATTCTCATAAGACTGTACTAAATCGTGAAAAATTATTTTATTAATATCTCGTCTCTTATAGGTATCCAAACTAGTCATAATTTTTTTTAAGGATTTTCTTCATATTAATAAGCTTATATTGAATTTTTTTATGAATATTTGTTCGTCAATTCCAAATCAGATAAACCTCCTTAAGCTAAGATATAATAATAATTTTACGTCATCTACGTCTTAAAATATGTAGATTAGAAAATAAAGAGGCGAAATGTAATATTACAGTAAAAATAAATTAACAATCAAATAAGGTTGATTACAAAACTATGAACTTATTAGTTACTTTTCACTCTATATACCTATGCTAGGCAATATCCAAAACCTGGATTAGTTCATGGCAAACAATATTACACCACGTATTGCCTTGTGAAATAAGTTGTGATCAAAGAAAAAAAATCTCGTTCAGTTACTAGTCAATCGTATCTAGAAGTGTGCAAAATTTCAATAAGATAGGTGCATTAGTGTTATATATGATATATGTAAATACTTTTGAGTAACCTGGTATATATGTTGTACTATTTCTGTCAGCGAGCCATTGCTTTTTGCTCTTCTTTTTGTTTGTAAAGAGCTGATAAAAATCTCGATGCTCAGGCTTTAGGCGGACATTCCTTTGTATAAAATCCCTACTAATATTATAAATGTGAATGTAAGTTTGTTTGTTACGCTTTGACGCGAAAACTACTTAACCGATCATTATGAAACTTTGTACACATATTCTTGGAGGTATTAGAAGTAACATAGGATACTTTTTATTAAAAAAATATTTTTTACGAAAGATTTTCTATATTTATTTTAATGGCTTCAATGCGAGCGAAGCCGCGGGTAAAAGCTAGTTAGCAAATAAACATTTAAAAATAAATGCGTTACAATTTATTACAATTAGTATTTGAGAAATCGTGTCCACCGTCTTCAAAATTTGAGTTTTGAGAAAAAAGGGCGATTAAAATTTGTTATATGATATGACAGCAGAATGATTGGTGGATGGGCGAAAAACAACATTTTAGTTTTTAGTTTAATGGTAATTTTGAACATAAGTACTGACTCCTGATATTTCGGAAAAAAACATTTTTTTTATTATGTATCTGTATCTAATTGTAAGTTTCCTTTGATTTGCGTATGGCTACGTTGTTAAGACGGATTACGAGTTTCGTGCATGTGTTATAAGCTTTCTAAGTAATTCTGTGCTATTTACGCGTTTGCATTGTTTTCCGGGGCATTCATGCAGCCATCATTCATGAAATGCCGGCGCGGTATGGCAACTGCTGTCGGCAGTAATGTTCCTGAAAATCCGCAATTGTTAAGGTACTTCAACGAACTTACAGGCAATTTCGAATTCTAAAAACATACAACTCATGATTTGAACTCATCAAATACTGATTCAAACAGATACAAAAATGTGGGGGCAGATTTATCTAATGTATTGAAATGTTAGTTTTCAGGTAAAATTTTATTGGCTTTCGTTGAGAGATGGTTATATTTAAAATATAATATTTTCATAAATATTTGTAATTTTCAGAAAAATAAACACAGGGTTCACTTACATTGCGAATAACCACAGGTAATATACAGGGTGTGCCATTTAACACTCCCGCTGCGAATATCTCCGAAATGAAGTAATTTATTTTATTTCTGGGAATTGGGGTTGTTAGGTCCCTTTAATAGCTTCAAATTGTAGTTAGAACTATTAGTATAAATCTTTCTGTATAGATGGCATGGCGATACTAAAAAATTTTTTGATATTTGAAACGTGAAAATGCAGTCCAATTGAAAGATTGTTAAATTTTGAGTAATTTTGATAATATAAAGTTTTTCCCTACATTAACTTGTTTTCGAGATATGTTGACTTCAATATGCAATGTATGATATAACAGGAAAATCCATTATTTTATGTAAATCACACCGAGGCAAAATATTCTTTTAAAATATTGTTCTAATGACTTTATTCACCCCACATACTAACTTACACAATAAATTATAAAAAAAAAACAAATGATCAACTACAGAAAAAAAATTGTACAATGGTAAATCGTATAACTAGTATAGTTAAATTGAAAGACGCAAACTGATAAAACTTTAATTATTGGAAAACTAATATGTGTCATCTGTCATTGTTTTATTTTAAACAAATGACATGAGCCACCTATGACTGCATTTTTTTATAACGGTTCGTCTCTGCCCCTTATAAGATTTACCATTTACAACTTTTTTTTCTGTAGTTGATCATTCGTTGTTTATATAATTTATAGTTTGTTAGTTAGTATGTGGTGTGAATAAAGCCATTATAACAAAATTTTAAAAGAATATTTTATCTTAGTGTGATTTAAATAAAATATATAATAGATTTTCCTGTTATATGTATTGCATATTGAAGTAGACATATATCGAAAACAAGTAAATATAGGGAAAAACATTATTGTCAAAATTACTCAAAATTTAACAGTCTTTCAGATGGACTGTATTTCCACGTTCCAGGGATCAAAACATTTTTTAGTATCGCCACGCCATCTATACAGAAAGATTTGAACTAACAATTCTAACTACAATTTGAAGCTGTTCGAGAGACCTGACAACCCCAATTTCCGAAACTAAAATAAATTTCTTCATTTCGGAGATATTGGCAGCGGGAGTGTTAAATGACACACCCTGTATATGCGCACTTTTATATACAGGGTGATTCAGTTATAATGTCATTAAATTTAACCACGTATTGGGGAGGCCTAATAAAGACGGAAAATCGAAAAAAAATTACTCGTGTGGGTACACATGTTGCAAGTAACCAATTTTTAAGTACAAAGTCAACAGCGCCAGCCTGACGCCGCCTCGACGCACCAGGGTTCCCGGAAGACGATCCCGGCAGATTGGCGCCAAGGACCAGGTACTTATACGAGCGACTCCACCAAGAGGGACTCTCCAGAAAACACTCGAACACTCTTTTTTCATAAGCTTAGTTTTCAATAAAAACACTTTATTTTTACAGTTGAGGGAGCGTTTTATTTTTGCCGTACACCGAAAGCAACCCTCACTCGACATTTAAAAAAAATAAGCCAATTACCCCTTAATTACAAAGCATTCGAACGTTGAAGCGAAACGGCTGATTTCCCAGTTATTGAATTTTGTATTAGGTTTCAGAATCCAAGTAAAGCGGATAAAACATAGTGAAAACGTTAACAATATTAAACATTCTATATTGAAATAACCTATCATTCAAAAACAATTATTACCGTTATACATTTGTTTTTATTCACAAATAAATAATAGGTACTTGTTAATATTTAAAACGTAAAAAAAAATATCGTATTCATTCATGAATCTAGGTAGAAAGATCTGTTTATTCGTAAAAGTTAGGATAGTGACCAAATAATAATAGGTAGGTCTAGATCTCGGTCTAGATTCACTGTCGATAAACCTTTGTAGGTCAGCGGTCAGAAGTGGTCCGAAAAGAGATTTAAATAATGATTTGAACATATTTTTTTCAGCATTTTAAAAAAATTTTTAATCGCAAAAAATTTATTTGCAGAATTTTGCTGACAAAACAAGTAATAATCTTACGAATAGAAGCTATAAATATATCTGAAAGAGACGTACTGAAAATAAAATCCAGTTGAGCGGATTTTTTTTACGTTAAGGTGCTTTTCATCTAAATCGAATTTAGAGTAATATTCTCAATACAAATTCTAAATTGAAAAAAAAGGTAAAACGTATCCACAAAAATCATTGAGTTTTTTTATCTAAAGGCGAGTAAAAGCAGTTTCGAAAAACTTTCACTAATTATCAGAGAATAATAGGGATTATTAGAGAATATTAAAGAACAAGTACTTTTAAAAAGAAATTTTAATTAAATTTCTAACTTCCACTTAAAACAGGAATAATAATAATAACATATGGGAAGAATTTTTATTACTGACACTAAAAAAAATATATATATATATATATATAGCCGATTACTGCTGACGTATAGGGAAAATTTAAAAATATATTATGAAGTAACAAAGGGGGCGGTTTTATGACGTGATATCCAAAACGTCATTTGGAAAAAACATATTCAAAATACAATCTTCATGTCCACTTAAAATCTTGGTTGAAAAAATGTCTCCCCAAAAATATTTTCCTTCAAATATTGAATCTTTAATTTAGAAGTTGCTACGTGCTTGCTAGCACGCAACAAGCAAAAAAAAAAGTAAGAAAAGGGGACGGGCCAGATGATATAATAACCTCCTGTATATCAATCGGGGTCTGCGCCAGGGACTTAGCCGATAGCTCAATCGGAGATTGGGGTTGGAACGCCCGTCCCGGTCCCTGGGTATGAACCACCGAAATTATGGTATCACCTACTAAGGGAGACAGAACAACCGAACAACGAAAAAAATAATTAAGCTAAACAACACAATTTAATAAGCAAATGTAAAGTGTACAGTATGACATCAAAGGTTCTACCCGGTATTTTGGTCGCGGTCCGGTCTGGTTGTGAAAAGTGGGCCACAGTGGGCGACCAGGCCGGTAAATCTGTCAACTACACTACGACTACACTGACAGCTCACGAGCCCAAAATGGGGTTATATATAAATACTAATAAACAAAACTATTATGTACTATAAAGGTAATTACAAGGCGCTGAAAAGGGCTAAATCCTATAAAAATTATTAATACTAGTTATATGAGAGCTCTGGGTCCTTGAAGTATATACTTAAAGGTTACATACGAGGTTAAGTACTAAGAAATCAGCTAAGCTTTAATAATAAACAGGTGTCCCCTAAGAGGGCCACTTTTATCTAGGTAAGGACGCATATGTGAACATATTTTCTTACTATACGTATCAGTAGTTTTGGGAGAATTCAGTTAGGGAGAGTATTCTTATTTTTAGGACTCCGCCAGCTTCAGGTGCCTATATAACGGCTGGCTGGTTATTCCGTGCCTTAGTTAATTCTTAACCTATGATAATAATCTTTAAATGTGACCTGTGACTCGGTGGACTCCTTCTGAGCCGTGTCTGTCGGAGATGGCGAAGGTGCAGCTTCGTCGAGGATCTGGAGCTTCAGACTATGTGGGGGTTCTATCAGTTAGGCAAGGGTGCAGCAAGAAGGTCAGCCACAAGCAGCAGGTCGGCAAGCAAGCAGGCAATAAGCCAAGCAGATGGGTAAAGCAAGGGACTATAAGGAGTAGACCTGTAAACGAATGTATCGTAAGAGATCTCTACGAGTAATAAATCAAGCGGTGTTGAACATGCTACTAATATGTGTTTGGAGGAATGGGTCAGTACATACCTTACCTTGGGCGGCCTTTGTGGAGTACTTGGGTTTTGATCACAAAATTAATTATTTGCCACAAATCCAAAATATTGGAAGATCATTCCAGGATCTTAACAAGTGCAAAAAACTTAATTTTGGAGCTCTTTTGACACGAAAATCCGCACAAGGCGTAATTGTCTATCTCTCAAGACAAATAAAATTCTCAAAGTTAAAAGGACATTTTTTTCCCACCCCAAGTAAAAAAACCCATGGAAAATCAGACTGGTTTCCTTTGAGCCACAGGATATTAGGAATGGCATTGAGCAGCTGATGGTCAACTACTTTTGAATGAAGAAGAAGAAGAATTATCCTTAACCTCAAAATTGGAAAATTATGACAACTGGCATGGCATGTTTTGGCAAAATAGACAGCATTTATGGAACTCCTTTTAGGTAACCAAAGGTAGGTGCAAAAAGAAGAGGCCCAAGCATAACAATATGGAACTAACCCTGGATAAATATAGTTCGGAATTATTTAGTTAGTTCATATTAGCCCAAATAAAACCGTAACAAAGTCTCTCTTTGCACAAAATTAAACGTGCTCATATTTGTGATACACAATGTTTATGTAAATAAGTGCGAAATATTTCAGAGAGTTATTTGGTGAAAAAAGTTCATATAGTCGAAGGTCGAAATATGCTTCGTTTCCGAAATACAGTGTTTAAATTTTAATTTTTTATTTATTTTTATTATCTATTTCAAAGAGTTTTAACGATATTGACTGGAAATTTGATGGTTGTATTTCATTTAGAAATATTGACAGCAACCTACTAGATAACGTGTCAAGAGAAATTAAAAATACACAACTTGCAATAAAATGTTTTATTTTTTTCCTCAAAAACGGTTGAATTTCATTCAGAATTGACGGCGGATTTCTAAAAAAGTATCACAAACTGGAAAAAGTCAGTGGCGTACCCTTTTTTTATTAAAAAAGTTGGCTCGCACGAACGCCACTTGTGCAGGTAGAAATATTAGGATCAACCCAAAAAATGCACATTTATCCGTCCAAAGCGTTTTTCAAATTTCGAGTCAATCTTTAATTTGTGACATAATTAATAAATAGTTATTTTTGTATCTAGTGTGCGAAATGCTACTTTGGTGATCGAGAATTGAATTTAAAATGTATTTCCTAATCAAATTTTCACTGTTACTATGGAAACAAAGTGGCTGTTGTTGACAACAATAATAATTATTTTAAAGTGACGTTTGTGCTCGCGTCTTCAATTTTTAAGTGCCAGATATTATTTAAAATAATGGAAATTGCTAGTGACGATGAACTAAGTAGCACCCCACCTAATTTGGCAAATGCGGCCAATTTGGTAACTTCAAATCTTTTACCGGAAAAATCGAAGCGCCAATATGAAAATGCATATCGGCAATTTAAGGAGTGGTGTGAAACAAATAAAGCAAGAAAAGCATACGAAAATGTGCTGTTAGCATATTTTGCAGAAAGATCCAAGAAGGTGAAGCCTTCCACATTATGGGCAGTATATTCTATGCTAAAATCAACACTTAATGCTAAGGAAAACGTGGATATTAAAAAATTTACTTCGCACCCTAGTGCGCGAAGTATTTCGCGCACGGTGTTATGGTAACGTAAGAATCCGAAAAAAAGTGTCGCTTCGCATATTGTTGTCAATGCGCAAACCTTGTTATTTTTTTACGTTTGTAGAAAAAATAAATAAAAAATTAAAATTTAAACACTATCTTGGAAAATAAGCACATTTCGACCTACGTTTATATGAACTTTTTTTCTCAAAATAAGTTCGGCCCCCAATATTTCGCACTTATTTGCAAACACCCTGTATAATTTAATATTTATTTTTAAAAAGCGAAATTAAAAATACATTTTGAATTTGATTAGATATTTTTTTTTACTTGATATTTTGTATGTGTCCAAAATTATATTCTGAACATTTCTTATAAATTTGGTATCCAGTCAGGAAAACCCATATTAACATGACATTAAAATCAAGTTTGTGTTGGCAAACTTGCAGATACAGTAGTCAAAAAATTTATATTTTTGAAAATTGCTGCTGTAAAAAACCATAACTTGCAAACTATTGTAAATCTACTATCACGCGTTCGTAAAACTCTCGCATTGCTCGCGAACAGCAGATACTTCGTCTATACGGACCTTAAGGAAACAAACGAGTTCCAATTTTTTCGCGCCCAGCGATTCTAACACCCCTGACAAATCAAACTGCCAAAAACGCGCGGAACATCAGCCAACCCGGGCATTATGTCGCTCTCAGCGTCGATTTATCGGTTCCATTTCCCGTAAAATATTGCGTAATTAACGTCCGCGTTATCCGAAAAATACGTTCTTTGTTAGTAGGCCGGTCGCCGCCGCCGAAAAACAAATGAACACGTTACAGTTATCAGCAGTATAAGCCGTAGCCACCTGATGTCAACAAATATTAATTACTACGACGCCGTAACGCGTCTGTTTGTTTGGATTTCCTGTGGCGGCGTCGCGACGTGTAGGGGGTGTTAGACAGCAACGACATGTCCGAAAAAAGGCTTAATAGGACATTATGGAAGCTTTGCGGGGCGAGTAATTCTGGTATTGATCTTTTTAAATTTAAATAAATAGTCCAGATAGGGTTCCGTGGCCAATCAGAGTGCCACGGCTGCAAACAACTTATTCTTAGGTATTTTGACCTCCTGAATCCAAAAAACTTAGTCGCAAAGCCTGAAAGTGGTCAGTTTAAGAGGGGAATAAAGATATTTTCTGAAAACAGACCTTCACCCAAGCATAGTCTTTTCAAAAACTACACTATTTTCTGAGAAAATTATATGTGGCCTATATAGATAGGTATTGAGCTAGGAGTTGACATATTTTTTATTGCAAATTAATTTGTATTATTGAAGTTATGGATAAATAAAGTATAATAACAAATTGAAATTTTATGTCATAGATCTTTATAATAATTTTACATCTCCTTCGTACAGATTTGAGGAACTGACCTGCAAAATATTAGACTGAATTATGCAGTATTACCAGCAATGTCTAGATTTTTGTGAAATTATTTCTTTGGTAGCCATTTATTTAAATGTCATTAGTAGAGATACGCACCAAAGAAAACAGAACAACAAATATGAATGTTTGGAGCTTCTAGTCCAGATGGAGCCAGTATCAAACTTAACCATTGAAATTTTATGGCTTATGGAAAACTGTAAAACATATTTTAATTTTTGACTTCGCTTCGCCGTGACTGAATATATTTCGCAGTCACAAAATGCTCTCATATTTGAAAAATAAAATATATGACGGAACTAAGGAAATACGTCTAGGTCTAGGTTTGTCAAATAGATCATCATATATCATAGTATGTTACCATATCAGTAAGAAATACTTAAAGTAATAAATAAATAATAAATACAGCTCTACCATACGTAGGTTTGTTTTCTGAAAAAGAAATTATCTTGGAAGAGCATAATGAACAGTAGATAATTGCGCCCGGGCACAATAAAGAGATGCCGACTTTTAGTCTTTATACGGTATACTCTGTATGTAGGCGAACACAATAATTTACCTTTTTTTATTTTATAAGTACGTAAGATATGTAAATTAATTATTCCTATGACTTCCTGAAAAAACCTTAAATATTGGTATCTTGAAATGTTTTAATGTTTAAACAAATTATACAATTATTTAAATGTTTATTTATTAATAAGAAAAATATTGAACCTATATCTATAACTTCCCGTCAAAATAACTACGAAAATGTTGATAATTTAGATTTTTTTTTTGTAAAAGTTTAAACAGCATACTTAGTTGATTGCAATATTAATTTATTAAAAAATGATATTTAATCATTCCAATAATGTTCCATTACAAAAAATTACAAAAAATGTTATTTTGTAAAAAAAAATGTTTTTGTTAATGTTTAAACAAATTACTGGATTAATTATTAATTATTTATTAATAAAATGCATATTTGTGATGTACGCAAAAAGGTACCCCAAATAAAAAAAAAACATACAAAATCGGTCAACAAGTTCCAGAGATATAACTTGCTCTATCAATTTGCTCGTGGTCGTGGATTTGTAGGTTCCCCCACCACTGACTGACAGTCATCTTGTATCGAAGTCATTATTTGGAGCATTCTCAGAAATGCTGTCGTCTTCAAAAATTTCACATAGAAACTTTAGCTTTTTATCTTCGAAATGGCAATTGTTAGAAGTCTTCATTGTTATAAACAAAGTAGCTGTGATTTTTTTTAATTTGTGTAAAAATTCCAGTTTTACGAATGTGGAAAAATAATCTCTCTAAATAATATACTGGCAACAAATTTATTCTAATTGTTTATAAGACAAAAATGACAGTGTTTTTGTAGTACGTTTTGTCAGTGGTAAAAAACTATTTTTTTGCAATAAAATAATTTCTTCCAATAAAAAAAGCGTTGCTCTCTCATATGACACCCGCAGAATTAAAATATCTTGGTAATTTTGCGTGTCAAGTTATTGCAAAAATAATGCATCTGGGATAAACATTTAGAGTTTTGAAAAAACTATTGGATGAATCGGTCTGAAATTTTAATCACATTTTAAGGACTATAAAAGCCAACTATTTGTGCAATATCAAAGTCGTACGATGACTTTTGCAAAACTTATTGTTTATTTAGCAACAAATTATCGTATCGATTTTAAAAACCGCCATTTAAAAGTTTTTTTTTATTCCCTACAAGTTGGCTATTTTCACATTATAATAAAAATTATCGTTTTTTTCTGGTGGACAAAAAAGTTATATTTTGGGTTATTTTAGTCCTTTTACTGTTAATTATTAAAAAACCTCACCTGATTGTGTGTGGGTTTTGCACATATTATACTAAAATTCACCCAAATTTTATGAAAAACTTTACAGATCCTTGGCTACTCAACAGTCACGGCATTTTACTCATATCCCTGGGCTAAACGTACAGCTTATATTTTTGAAAAAAAAAATCTAGAAAACTAGTCTCGACCGCTAGTCGCTAGTATACTAGCCTCGAAAAAAAAATATTTGTTCATTAATCATTATTGATGTAATACTGTAATATTCTCTTAATTATCTCTCTCTCTCTAAATTCCGTAGAAGTCCTATATCTAAAAAGAGTAAATTTATGCATTTTTACCTATTTAAAACTATTTAATACTACTTTACAGATTTTGGTGTCTTTTTTTCCAGATTAATTTAAGTGATTTAGCACGTTTTGACCTTTTTTTAGTTTTTCCTAAGCTTTTTGGCATTGCGAAATAAACACCATAAATAATAAACACAGTAAATATAGTTCACAATACAAAGGTCACTAATAATAATAATAATAATAACTAATATATAATAATAAATAATTAATAAAAAAGTAATCAGTACAATACACAACTCGCACACTAGAATAATACTTACGATGTCAAACGACGCAGGACACATCAATATCATAAATGAAATAAAAATGAAATAACCAAACTTCATAAAAACACGGTTCCCGTTTTTTGTGCAAATTGTATGGCGTTTTTTTAAACTTCTCATTGCCGATGCCGTGTACGAGGACATCTATAATGACATGTTTGCATTATTTAATGTATGCTAATCAGTACCATCTACTGGCGAATGGCTAGATTTTATCAATGGAAAGTTACCGACGAGTAGATTCTCGTCTGAAAATTGGGTTCTCAAATTTATGCAAGAAATTAGGAAAAGGGCATCCAATCGCCATCTAAGAAGTGTTATGACTTTAGCTCTCGTAATCCTGCTCTTAAAGGATCCCACAAACTGGCGCGAATAATTCTCAGTGGCAGCGGCATCGCACCGGTAACGGAAATTTCGCGTCAACGGCGGTAGCGAAGTTCGCTTAGCTGTTCACACTGACGCGTCACAATCGTAGCGAGTTTTTCGTGAAGAAGTTGCTTTTTTATATAAACAAACGCATTTACTCAAGAAACCTTACAATATACGAATTTTCGGATGAAGAAAAAGCACTAACCCTACTGGCATTAAAAGTTGAAGAAAATACCAGGTGTAGTTTGTATTATTTTATTATTCATGATGCAATTTTGTACCCTTCTTTAAGGCTAAAAAGGGAGAAAAACCATTGTAGTACATTTTTCTACAGTCGCATTAAATTTTTAGGAAAAAAGACAATGGGTTCATGATATTAACCTAGAAAGACAGAAACAACGAGAATTTCTTACGCTCATGCCAGAACTACGAAAAGATGAAGAGCGTTTCTATATTTACTTCCGAATGACGATTGAGTGTTTTGATGCAATTTTACTTCTTATAAGTGACGATATTCGAAAATACGATACAAATTTTCGTGAAGCTATACCTCCCGAAGAACGACTCGCTATTACGATAAGGTAAAATAGGAGTCAGAAATTTATAAAAAAGTTATCTTCTTCTTCTTCATCTTGGTCCTTTAAAAGTCCCATAGCACTGCGGCCTAATTAGGCCTATTGTGCGTCCCACTACTAGTCCTATTCAGCAAGTACATTTGTCCTTTTTACAAAGTTCAAAAGCTTCCTTGCTGATACTTCTCTCAGTTCCTTGGGTTCCAAATAGGGTCTGCAGGATATGCAGAGAAGTTTCATCCGCCGATTCACATCCTCGACAGACCGGACTGTCTACAAGCTTTAGTTTATGTAGATGTTTCCTAATGTGACAGTGTCCCGTTATGAGTCCTGTCACTCTCCTGAGCCGGATTCTGTTCAAGCTCAGTAGCTCATTCGCTCTTCCCTTCGAAGGATACTCCATAAGCTCCTTAGAATGGCTATGTCCTGGCCTTGAAGTCCAGTATTTCCTGTGTTCTGTCTCAGTCCATTTGCCCAGAGCCCGCCTGACCACACTGGGAGATGTGCCACAGAAGGGCTCCGGGCCAATGAACTCTGTCTCGGATCCCTTCCTAGCAAGTTCATCCGCTTTCTCATTTCCACAAATGCCTTTGTGCCCTGGCACCCAACACAGTCTGACTGTATTGTTGGTGGCCAGTTCAGTCAGCATTTGTAAACAGTCCCACACCAGTTTTGAACTTACCTTGTGTGCGGCTAAAGCTTTAATTGCAGCTTGACTATCAGAGAATATATATATGAGTTTACGTCTATAACCTCTACGTACATTCTCTGCCAGACACGCCATTATCGCGAAGATTTCTGCTTGGAATACAGTAGGGAACTCCCCCAGACTGTAGCTTGCACTCCATCTGGGTCTGAGTCCATATATTCCTGCACCCGTCCCTCTGGTCATTTTGGAGCCATCTGTAAACCATACTAGGCTCCACCTTTCCAGGGTATTAAACCTTTCCTCCCACTCGCTTTGATCCTCTATTCGAGTCTCAAATGGCTTGTGGAAGTGAAACTTTGGAACCATCTTGTCGGATACCATCCCAAGAATTGGTTCCGACATAGATGTATCTTTGATCCTGGAGTGGGAACCACCCCTCCAGTCATTATTATTCCTGAGTCGATATGCTGCTAGCCGCGCTTCTCTCTCCACCACTATATGCAGCGGTGGCAGATTTAGCATGACTTCTAGTGCAGCTGTCGGGGTCGATGCCATCGCCCCCGTTATACCTAAACAGGCCAATCTCTGAATTCTATTCAGTTTTTCCTTCGCTGTGGTCTGTTGTGTTTTCTGCCACCATACCACCGCGCCGTAAAGAATCCTGGGTCTTACTATCGACGTATACAACCAGTGTGACATCTTTGGTTTCAGTCCCCAGGTTTTCCCAATAAGGCGGCGGCATACACACAGTGTCTGCTTCGCCTTACTCACCACTTTTTCCAAGTGCGCATTCCAGGTAAGCTTATTATCCAGTATCACTCCTAGATATTTTACTTCCCTGGAAAATGTAATGCCCCTCTCCCCTATTATAGGTTCAGAGAGTCCAGTTAAATTTCTTCTCCTAGTGAAGGGTACTACGACCGTTTTGTCAGGGTTTACTGACAGTGCCTGCCCCTTACACCAGTCATCTATCCATTTCAAAGCCTCTTTCATGAGTTCTGAAACGATAATATTATGTTTCCCGACTATGAGAACGACCAAGTCATCCGCATAGCCTTGTGTATAAAACCCCTTTCGATTAAGGCCCTCCAGTGCGCCGTCCACCACTAATCCCCATAACAAGGGAGACAGTACGCCTCCCTGGGGGCAGCCCCGGCCTACCTTACACCTGGATGTCTCTCCCGAAAGGGTAGCTGTTACTGTCCGGTTTCTCAACATGGTATCTATCCAACGACACAAAGTGTCATCAAGGCTCCTGTTGTGAACTGCCGAATTAATAGATTCCAAAGGTGTATTATCAAATGCCCCTTCAATATCTAAAAAAGCTGCAAAAGCTAGATCTTTGTCGTCCATTGCCCTCTCTATCCTAGAGACTAGGCAAGTTTTACTATTTATTGAGTTTTCAAAGTACAAGTAGTAAAATAATATAGTATTTTAATATTATCTAGTATATAAATATAGGTAGAAAAAGATGCCTTATTTATTATATGGATCGAATACTGCAATATAGTTGGAAATTGATACCTCTTGAGTAGGTGGACAAGTAGCGTTTGACAACACGGTATAAGTAGCTTGACTATCAGTATTTGCGTGGTGGTACTGAGAGTTGTCTAATTGTTGTGGAGATAGTTCATAATGTGTATGGGACTGTGCAGATATAACTGAGACGCTGCGATTGGAAGAAATCATTTGACAGCTATTTGCACTGTCCGGTCTGTTATTGTCAGTGTTGGTATTCAATGTCATATTTACTGATGACATTTCTTGCAGATGAATTAATTCTTGCTCCATCAATACTTCGGCAATTTTCATTTTGGCTATAACTTGTCTTTTGCTAAAAACAGGCAGTCAACTGCATCAAATTCATTTTTTTTTATTCTCAATGTACTTAACCATATCTCCCACGGAAGAGGATGCTTCAGGTTTGCGTTTATTACCTACTTTTGATATCATCGGTGTTGTAGTTACACTAGTTGACTTAGTTGTTTGTGTGGATGTTGAGGGCGTGGATGGAAGGAGACGAATGTTATCCATTATACATTGATCTGATGTGGAGTATGGTACGTCGTTTTTTAAATCAGTTGTTAAATTAGTCTCTGATAGAGAGTGGATGGAATTTTTATTACACTCAGTTGAATTTCCGTCACGTGTATTTTCTTTTACAGAATCCTGCGAATTACTAGTAGCGATATCAATATCACCAGCATTAGGGGGACCGCCTAGCCGGGTGTCTTGGCCGATGGATTTCGATCGGCCGAGGTAAGCATCACGGACGCAGGCTGGAACTTGGATGGGTGACCTAAGACAGGCTCGGGTACGTGACCAAAAAATCTTGCAAGTTAAAATGAACCTTGTCCTCATGTTTTAATAGGAGATGAACCTTATTCATTAAAGCAATATTTAATGAGCCGTTTCCATATAAGCAGTCCAAAATAGACATCCCCAAAGAAAAGTATAACATGAGACTCTGTCGTGCACGCCGTGTGGTTGAAAATGCCTTGATAATAATTATGGGGGCCCGGGGGCAAAGCACCCTCCACCAAAATTTCTAGAAAAAAAACTTTTGTTCCACTATACCCCAAATTTTTCATCATTTTATAAAAATGTATGGTATTTTACCTAAAAAAAGTAAACTTGTTGAATATCCATAAAATATAATTTTGTATAATTTTTAACGTGTACTGACAGTTTCTAAAGGTAAATCACATGAATTACTTTTAACACTAGTGCTAAAAATAATTCACTTTTAACACTAGTATCATAAAATGAAATTGACTGACAGCATGCGTTAAAATTATACCTTAATGACGTTTGTAGAAAAACAAGTTTAGAGACAACGGTACTGTTTAATTTGAGACATTTTATTTAACAGAAACACAGGTTTAATCGTAGTTGCCTTTTACATATCAGAATAAAAGACAAATAATTTGCAATAGCAGTGTTCCAAATTATGAGAATTTAACTAAACTAACTAAACGAAAAGTGCATGACAATCAAAATTTTGTAACTAATATAATTCATAATAAATTCTCAATATTAGTTCCACCTTCTCTTATACAAATACGAGCTCGTTTAACAGAAGACTGTTGCACTCTCCATAAAATTTCAGGATTTTGTCGTATTTCATTTGCACAATAAAAAATCCTTTCTTCTAATTCTTCTCTAGTGGTTACAGGTGTGGAATAAACAAGATTTTTCAAGTGCCCCCAAAAGAAAAAGTCAAGTGGGTTCATATCTGGAGTTCGGGCAGGCCAATGAATAGGTCCACCGCGACCTATTCAGCGATTAGGATATACCTCATTTAAATGGTCCCTTACTGCAGCACTAAAGTGAGGCGGCGCCCCATCGTGCATGAATATCAGTGCATTTCTGGTTTCAAGATCAACATCTTCTAACAGTTGTGGTAATTGATGCACAAGGAAATCTAGGTAACGTTGTCTAGGGGGTAACACAAATGTACCCAATAAGCAAGGACCAATAATTCCACTCCAAACATTAACATAAAACTGTCTTTGGTGCCTAGTTTCAATAATAGCGTGTGGGTTCTCATCAGACCAATAATGTAAATTATGGGAGTTAATAACTCCATTCCTCCCAAAACTTGCTTCGTCAGTATACAGAATTAATCTCGTAAACATAGGATTTTGCTGATGTCTCTGAAGAAAACTATACTTTTGCACGAAAATCATCAGGATTAAGAGCATGCACTTTTTGGATATGGTAAGGGTGAAGAAGCTGTTCTCCAAGGATTCTTGCAACAGTGGTCTTTGGAACATTGGTAAAAGAAGATAATGACCTAATGCTAACTGTTGGATGAGCAGCAACTTCGTCCAGTATATTTTCCTCTACTTCAACTGTACGTGCTGTTCGCGGGGCACCTCTGTTTGTAGTAACAGGAGCAAACTGACCTAACGACATTAAAATTTATTTAATATCCATTTTGTTTAATAATAGTAATCGTATTTTACCAGTTTCTCTTAATCTTTCTTTTGCGATCCGGAATCCTTCTATTAGGATAAGAATGGTGATAAAATCTTGCTGCCGAAGCATTACAAAGAGCCCGCCCGTACATTAAATGCATATCAGCATATTCTTCATTGGAATACTCCATATTTTATAACAAATTATGAGTTATGAGAAGAGTCTTAGATTTAAAACTACGTATTTAACAAGTCTGACAATTTAATTGCCTTTGGCATACTCTGACATGTCAAAGTCAACCACGATTAAATCTGTGTTTCAATTAAATAAAATGTCTCAAATTAAATGGTACTTTCCTCTTTAAACGGGTTTATCTCAAAAAATATCAATTTTATGGATATTCAACAAGTATACCTTTTTTACGAAAAATACCATAAATTTTTATAAAATGATGGAAAATTTGAGGTATAGTGGAACAAAATTTTTTTTCTACAAATTTTGGTGGGGGGTGCTTTACCCCCGGGCCCCCATAATTATTATCAAGGATTTCATATTATCATCCAAAGCAACTTCAAAAATTATAGATCCGGCCAAAATTGATTGAAAAATACAAAAGTTACAGCAAAAAACCATTTTTAATTCTCAACTTCAAGAGCTAATAACTCTACAGGGTGAGTCCGGAGGAAAAAATTTTATATGAACTTGTGACATTATTTTCTCATTATCTATCCATATCCGCGAGATTGCCCACCATTTCGGGACACCCTGTATTTGATAGGCCTATTGAAACCAAAATTGAGACCACAATTAATTGTAATTGTAAAAACTGCATGCATCTTGCATAATTTTTTACGAACAAAGAAATGTGATGACATATTTTTTGAATTATTAGACCCACCAGAACCTGAACTTGGAGCTTTTGCTAATTTTAAAAGTGACCCACGAAGAGCAGCAAGAACTTCATTTCTTACTCGAGAAAAATATGTAAATTATTTTAATTCTTAAATGTAGGTAAAAAATGTTATTATTATGATAAGGTATCATAATGAGAATTATTATAATAAAAGTGAAATTAAATTATACTTACCACTTTCACCGAGTTCTTTTCCTATTTCGGTCCATATTTTGTCTTTTCTTTCGAATATTTTTGTAATCTTCATGGGCTAGATCAAATAATATTGGGTAATTTCGTACAAGTTCAATCAACTTCTCTTGCTTTGCCAACGCGAATGTCTAGCAGCAGCGAACAAAACGCAGTCGAAGGCGAAATGAAATTCGCGATGAATTAAACGCTTAAATTAAATGTTTAAATGGCTGTAAAAAGTTTATTTTTATAGCTAGTACAATTTTTATGCATTAATAGTTACGTTTCATAACAAACATATACTTTTTTGAAAATTAAAAAAATTGCAATAACTTTAACCAAAGTTAAACATTTATTAAACAAGAATTACAAACACCATTCGGCTTTGTAAGGAAATCCTACAAACTATTTGATCAATTTTGAAAAAGGTAAAATTTATTTCATTGTAAATTTCATTGTCAAGGCGAGGAACAACAATATCCTGTAACTTTTTTGGCTTTTCATCGAAGTTGAGTAATAAAAAAAGAAGCCTTATAAACAAATATAAACAGCATTTTCGTTGAAATTTCACAACTTTCTAAGCTGCCATTATTTGTTAAATAAATAAATTATTTAATGGAACTTACCTATCTTGTAAAATAAAGTTCAAGCTCTAAAATGAGATAGCGTGCGTCTCAATACGTACAATATAATCAGAGATATGGTAAAATTGGATTAGTGCGCGAGGAGACAGAACATTTGCACTAAATTTGCAATAACTTCGGTTAAAGTTATTTTTTTTAATTTTCAAAAAAGTTTATGTTTGTTATGAGAAAACGTAACTATTGATGCATAAAAAATTGTACTAGCTATAAAAATAAACTTTTTACAGCCATTTAAACATTTAATTTGTTAATAACAATTAATATCAAGCTTTGCGACCAAGTTTTTTGGATTCAGTAGGTCAAAATACTTAAGAATAAGTTGTTTGCAGTTGTGGCACTCTGATTGGCCACCGAACAATATCTGGCTCCTTGACTAAAAGGGCCCTGTTTAAAAAAGAATTCGTGTTCATTGACAGAGCGACAAATATCAATGAATGTCGACGATTTCATTACTGGGATTTTATAGTTTGCTGTTATGTTATAGTTTTATTTACTTTAAGGAATTTAGATTTTATATTTGTAGGTACTATGCGCGTTGAAACAGCTTGCAATCTTTTACAACAGCTGAAAAAAATATATTACCCTTAAAAATAACTTATTGCACTTTTATTTCGGTTTCTCTGACGTGACGTGCTCAATATGCAAATGCGGTAATATGCCGACACAACAAGAGACAAACCAGGAAAGTGTAATTCCAAGGGTAATTCCGTGTACAAGAAAATTACACCTACGGGGATAAACTAGAAGCAGGGCGACCTTAAAAAGGGTCCGATGATGAACTGAAATAATAACGAAGTAATGAAAAAATATTTCTGCAGCTTAGTAAAAGCTCTTGTATCCGTGTTTAATGTTTTTGTTAAAAAAATACAATGGAGGAATGCAGAATGGGAGATACAGGGGCATAATAAAGGTTACGGGTACACTGAAAAAAGTGATTGTGAAAATTAGGGCTGTCAGAACTGAACCGCGGACATAGGCGTACGCATCATTTATTAAATAGGAAAAATTAAGTTGTCTACAATATACCACCTCAAACAAAAACGGATAGGAAGTAATTGACCCGCTTGACACGCCACTTAATTACGGTTTTAGTTAAAATACTGCAATTTTGTCTAAAAGTGACGCATACGACAACAATAAACATAGTAAAAAAAAATAGTTACTTAAAAATTATATAAAAAATGTATTTATTTAATGTTTTTATTATTTTAGTATTTAATATATGTTTTTTGTTAATGCACAGTGGATTTTTACAAGTTTAATGCAAAAATATTAAATATTTGGAGATTATAGTCCACAATATACAGTGTGTATCAGCCAAATGGAATAAATTCAATGGGGGTTCGAAAAAACGCTCGGCCGGATATGTCGACTGGTATTTTTAGTTTGTGCATTTTTATAAATAAAAACTTTTTATACAGGGTGTGTCATGTAACAGGGTCAATACCAACTTTCTTATTTTAAATGCAACACCATGTATATTATTCAATTTTTGGATTCTTCAGAAAATTCTAGACATATTTCATGTACAATGTCCTATGCCTATCTTCAACTGTTTCGGAAATATTAAGTGTTTTCAGATTTATTGCAAAAATTAACAATAAAAAAAGAAAATTATTTGATTACAGAAATTCGCTACAACACACAAAAACTAATAAGTAATAATGTTTATTTATTGATAATGTAAAAAAGCAAAAGAAAACATTAATGTCAATGTAGGAGATGTTCAAAATGCTCGCCGCGAACGTCTTGGCAACATCCTAATCTTAAATAAAAATTTCTTCTAACGTTACTCAACATCTCAAGCGTGACCGATCTAATCGCAAGCGTTATTCGTCTTCTTAAATCAGCGAAGTCGAGGGGTTTAGTTTTGTATACAATATTTTTGACATATCCCCATAAGAAGAAGTCTAATGGTGTCAGATCAGGGGATCATGTTGGCCATTTCATCGAACCCCGCCTCTACCCCTTTGGAAATATTCGGTTGAGGTACTGCCGGACATTGATTTGGTAATGGGGCGGTGCTCCATCTTGCTGAAACCATATCATATTTGCAGGAACTTGTGGGTTTGATGGATCAGGATATAAGTTTGTTAAAATTTGCACATTATTTTGGAGCAGTGCTAAATAATTATCGCCTTTCAAATTGCCATCAATGAAAAAGGAACCTATGATATGATCTCCAACAATTCCCGCCCAAATATTAACCTTTTCAGGATGTTGTGTATGTTCTTCTGTAATCCAGTGACGATTTTCATTCAGACCAATAGCGGCAATTTTGACTCATCAGAAAACAAAACATTGGATCACATTGTTATCTAACATTGCCATCATTTGTTCACGAAAATACCTTCTCCTATCAAAATTGTCAAACATTTTATTTTCTTTTAATATTTAAATAATCGATAAATGGCTAACATAGAACATTGGGGCTGTTTTTCAACTAGAAGTACGTGGGTTTTCTTCAAACTCGAACATAAATCCAATTTGGTATCATCACTTATTGCCTTGGCAACTGCTTGTTTATCTGCCTTACAGGTCCAAACTCGTGAAACTGTTTTTCTATTTTACTAATTGTCCCTTAGACTTAGGATATAGGCGGCGAATTTGGAAATCATTCATGAAATAAGCGAATAACTTTCATTTGTGTCCGTGTGTTATCTCCACAACCAATCATATGTAGAATTGTTATTTTGTGCATTTCTGTTAAATGAACAGTTTTTCTGATATGCAGTTAAAAAAATTCTAACTACTATAACACTGACAACTACTGTCATGCAGGCTGACAACACGTTGCTAAGGCCAGGCATTTTAAACAAAAGTAAACAAAACTATTTAAGTATTGTTTTTTTTTTTTATTTCATATCAGAAAAGGAACGCTCAAATGGTTTTTTGCTTACTTTCCCATTTTCAAGAGCTAAATGGGAAATATGTGTGTGTTGTAGCGAATTTCTGTAATAAAATAATTTTCTTTTTGTAATGCTAAATTTTGCAATAAATCTAAAAACACTTAATATTTCCGAAACAGTTGAAGATAGGTATAGGACACTGGACATGAAATATGTCCAGAATTTTTTGAAGAATTCGAAAATTGAAAAATATATAGGGTGTTACATTTAACATAAGAAAGTTGGTATTGAACACTGTTACATGACACACCCTGTATAAAAAGTTTTTGTTGAAAAAAATGCGCAAACTAATCGACATGTTCGAAAAAACGCTGAATAAATACTATCATTGTAAAAGAAATGTTAAAAAAAAAACAAAATTTTCAGAAGGTAAAATAAAAAAAATATAAAAATTTACAAAAAATATCATAAATTGTAAATTTACAAAAAATTCTGCAAATGTGCTAAAACTTTACAATAAAACTGTAAATTATACCAACGACAAGATTATTGTGAAATTAGAGGTAAAATAATGGATAACAATATTCCTATTATTTTATAATAGAATTACAAAAAAAAGTGTACTTTTGATTTTTACTTTTACATTATCAATGTTCTTTAGAAGAAAAATCTGTTAATAAGTCGATGCGTTTTTGAATATTTTTTAAATAAACGGACATATTCTGTATGTTGAAAACTAGTAGCTTTAGATATTAGTTTGTTACAGATTTTTGTAAAGCGACAAAAGAATGATCATGAAAGAAAAAAACATATACAAAAGAATTAAAAAATACAGAGGTGTAAAAGCTTGGTTATAGTTATTTAAAGAATATGAAAAGTATTTCCAAATCGCTCATATTAAATTAATAGAATGATTAAAACAATTTTCCGAGTAAAATCTTCCCGATATGATACTTTACCAATTTTAGAAAAATGAATCAGACTATGGTTATGTAAAAGGAATATAAGGAATTGAAATACTCCCCTGTATATTGCCCTTTTTCATCAGATCAAATAAGAGTTAATATAAAATATATTTCATATTCTGGTTGTAAATATGTAGGTAGGCGAAATTTATTAAATCTAGTTTTATGAGAATATTACGAACATTTTTATTGAAAGGTAGTTGTGAGAAAACATTCCAGATATTTAAGAGAATACTGAATTTTTAATATACGTCTTCTTCAAAATATAAACACTAAAGGAAAATTATTAAATTACATTTCTCAATCCATTTCATTAAAAAGTTTTCTATTCACGCGTTTCTTTTCAAAATCGTTCTTTAATAATCCTCGAACTTTTTGGAGTTATATCAGATGTGAGAATATTTCCGATCGCTGTTAAGCCTTCCCAGGTTTTAAAAAATAAATAATTTTTTCGGTGGGAGTTCGAGCAGTAAGTAATACCAATAAATCAACACCTTCACCAACAACAATAGTTATATTTGTTGAGTTGTATTGTTCTATTGCTGTTTCAATTATTAAGACACCAGCGTCATTATCAGCTTTTTTGACAAAAATATTTTCAGTGGTATATTTTTACTTGTATTACGGGTCCAGTGTGGCGTCTTTAGTACAGAAAAAAAATGCAGATTCCTAGGAATATATGCAATAAAAAAGCCTTATATAAAAAATTCAAATTCGTTTTGTCAAGAAAATTGAACTTCAATTTTGTAGCGAAGAAATAAATCTTAGTACGGTCCTGGTCAAAAAATGTCATGTCATTCGATTAACATCAGCGAACGCTTGCCGAACCGAACTTAACAGAGAGTCGAGCCTTTGCGCAAATCAGTGTTGCCAAATTAAAATATATGAAATACACACAATAGAGATAAAATGTTTTAATGCAATAATAAATAATTTTGGCTAGTTTAATACAATCCTCTCATTTTAATTAAAAGGAACAATAAACATAAAATTCAATTAGTTATTTCACTGTAAATGATAATGTGCAATCCCATACAAGAGGTTTGTACAGAGAGATCGAGAATGATTGACCGGATTCTGAACGTACCCTGTCTCAATTGCTATTAAAACTGATTTCTGTTTGCTAAAATTACTTTTTTTTCCGTGCAATTTCATGGTGTTCTGTGGCGATTTCACAATTTGACGTTCTGTTCATTGGCGCACGGATTTTTTGGCTTGAATATTATTTTGTAGATTTTGTTGTTACCTGATATATTTTGCGACATTATAAAACAGTATTTTTCAATACTACAGTTTGAGTGGGTGGATATTATACGTGAGTAATTAATTTATTGCGTATGTTGTTCTCTAACCTAATCTGTTTTTTAATTTAGGTTGACATGGCATTTTCATTAGAACATGATAAATTTCTTCTGGAGGCCTATTTTCGTAGTGGACAAAACAATGGTAATGGTTGGAAATATTCGATGAATTCCTGTCATTTACAATTTCAAGAACATTTTCCAAATGATGAAATTGATTATGAAATTTTTTCGAGACACGTGAAGAGATTAGTGGAACGCTTCCATAACACTGGAAGTGTTTGTAGAGGAAAATCTCCAGGCAGAAAGTCTATTCTTACAGAGGAAGTCTTGGAAGATGTTGAAAACCGCTTACGAGCTAGTCCAACCAAATCACTACGTCGGTTATCTGCTCAAACAGGTACTTAATAACAAATATTTATTCTAAAATTTGTATCATTCCTAAATTGTTTATAGGAATATCATATGGATCATGCCATAAAGCAGTAAAGAAGTTGCATTTTCATCCTTATAAAGTTAGTGTTGTGCAGGAACTACTTCCGTTAGATTTTGGAAAACGTGTGCAATACTGTAATTGGTTTAACGAAAATCTGAATGACGACGATATTCTAGATCTAACATTTTTTTCTGATGAAGCGTGGTTTCATTTAAGTGGGTACGTAAACTCCCAAAATTATCGCTCTTGGAACACAGAAAACCCTAATATTTTGCGTGAAACAACTCTGCACCCTATTAAACTTGGTGTTTGCGTAGCTATGTCACATAGAAGATTAATCGGACCATATTTTTTCCGTGAAAATGTAACTGGGCAGGTATATCGGCAGCAAATATTGTTACCATTTTTTGAGGAACTTCACGACGATGAAATCCATCATGGATACTTTCAGCAAGATGGCGCAACAGCTCACACCTCTAACGAAACTTTAGAGTTGATTAGAGAGTATTATGATGATCGAATAATTAGTCGATAGATGGCCACCACGTTCTCCTGACCTTACACCCCTAGACTATTATTTATTTGTTTTTTTTAAAAAATTCAGTATTTGCTCAAACGAAATTAGGAGTATTACACAAAATGTTTTACAGAATGTATTTAATAATATGAAAAGAAGAATTAATACCTGCTTGAACAACAATGGACATAATATTGAACATTTATTGTAAAAATATAGATATTTTTATGGATTTTATGTAATTTTGAGGTAAAATATTCAATAAAATGTGAAAAAATTCCAATTACTCTGTTATTATATATTGCATGTAACTGTTGTTTATTGCTCTCGGTCATACAGACAATCCTACCATCTAATATAATCAAGCACTTCCAACTGCTTACATTTGCTTGAAGCAAATTTTTTTAAGACACTTCCTGAATTTCGACAGCTAACTAAAATGTTCAGCATAAATTTTTGGGCTGGATCGCTTGCGCTGGATATTCAGTAGTGTGAAAGCAGTAGCTGCAAAATAGTCGTCTTATAAGCATACAGCAGTTTGCTTTGATGAAAAACAGCAGCTTGCAGCGTATCGCTGTATAGCTGAATCGTCTTAGATGCCAAGAATGTAGCCACAATAGTGCTTCTGTTTTAAAATTAACTCATAACATTTTAAAAATAAAATCGCTGAAGCACTTACAGTCGTTATTCAAAATTAGCTACATCAAACTTTGATTTAAAAGTTTTTCTAATTGTAAATGAAATAAGAATTTTGGAAAAGTTAGGCTAAACCTACATTTGATTCTGTCATCCTCTTTAATAATAATAACAATAATAACATTTATTGGTCCATCAGTATTGCTTAATTTGTGAAATAACTTTGATTTTTGTTAAATAATTGATATTTTTATTATGAATTTCCATTTTGACAGTAACCTAATTTATTTGACGTTTGAACGTAATTATTTGTTTACCATTAAAATCCCTCAACCTACGCTCATGATTCTAGTATTGGTATCAAAAACTGGTATGCCGCACATCAAAAATCAGTATGAGGCGGCACGGTCAATCATTCTCGATCACTCTGTAGAAACAAAGCACATGGTGTTACAGAAAAGACTACTATTATTTTAGCAAGTGGATCACGACCAACAAAAAGATGCAAACTTACCGCTATTATAGAAAATGTTGAAAATGATCCCCATTAGCGCGGATGCACGCTTGGCAGCGGCGCACCCAATTTCGGCGAACATTTTCCCAAATCCCGGCTCGTATTGTGTCAGCCGCTGCTCCGTATTGATTGGTTCACTGTACACTAAGGATTTCATGTGACCCCAAAAATAAAAGTCCATAGGGGTAAGATCTGATCCTCAAGGTGGCCATCCTATAGGACCAAATCGTCCTATCGCTAAGGACCCATGAGAACATCACTGATTATGCCTGCCCAGACGTTTACGGAAAATCGGTGTTGAAAATGAGTTTCTCGAATACCATGAGGATTTTCATCAGCCCAAATGTGTGTGTTATGAAAGTTTACAACTCCATCACGAGTAAATGTTGCTTCATCTGTCGCACACACGATTGCAGGAAAATCTACTTCGCGTGTACATGCCGCAAGAACCATCTGCAGAAACGCATTCATTGCGGACAATCCGCTGCTAAAATCTGCTGTACACGTTGCAGATGATACGGATGTAACATTTGACGGCGTAAAATTCGATGTACAGTACGGGGCGAGGTTCCTATTTGTTCTGCAATGCGACGAACACTGTTTCCGTGTTTACGGCGTCTTCAATGGCAAGGTTAACCGGCAGGCCACGTCCTTCTGCACGAAGATTAACACTACCAGCATCTCGCAATCGTTGAACACAACGTAAAATAGTGTTTGCATGAGGATGGCGACGTTGTGGTCATCGCTCTCAGTATAACCGACTTGCCCTGAGGGCATTTTCCCCTGCCGCACCATACACTATCACCATGTCAGCATGGTCGATAGTAGTAAACGTATTATTGTTGTCCTCGTTATCCATTGCCAATTTAGTTAAAACAATAACTTAAAAAAATAAAAAAATAAGAAACGTCTTTAATAAACACTTAACGTCTAAACAGCAGAAGCGCGATCTTTTTCATACAACTTAGCAGCAATTCGCCCGCAAGTCAAAAGCATACTGACACTGACTGACACTCCACAGGTGCCGTGCAGAGTGCGGACTAAGTCAATGTTTTTTGCGCTATGTTAAACAGGATCGGCATTAACATTTTGTCACTTGTAATTTTTTGGAAAATATTTTTGATACTCAAATCCCATAATCGCCTTATGGTAGCATATATTACTTTACTTCATTTATTGTCAAGAGTCTAGGTTTTTAATTTTCTGCATTAAAGACGGCACACCCTGTATAGGCGGCGTACTCGTGCATATTATGGAGAACACAACTTTTTCAACTCTTTGAATTGCTATAATTGAGAAATGGTGATTCTTAGGAAAAAAAGTGTAAGAACAATTTTTATAGATAATCTACAATTTTTATCAGATTTATTTTTATGCAAAAAAAAACATACAGGGTGTCTCACGGTGACGGCCCATTGGAATTATTTCAGACTACTTCGATTTTAATTTTGAAAATTTGGGATACCGAGTTTTCGGGCATGCCCTTCTCAACTAAAATAATGGCGTCCACGTACCACTTCCGGTTATACCGGAAGTTGCCATCAACTTGCTTATTTTAAGTGGAACACCCTATATATTATTGCAATTTTGGATTCTACGTGTTATTTTCGGTGTACTTTTATGAAGTTTCCCTGTTCCTAAAATTAACCGTTTTCGAGATATTTAAAATTTTTCAAAAAAATGGAGGGAAAGTAACTAGCTTCAAACCATGTGTATTTTATAGTAAGAAAGATAAAGCAACAATATTTATAGGGGGGATAGCTGGACCCCTAAGCTTCCCATCCATACACTGAAATAAATGGGCTTATTAAACTGTTTATCTAGAATAATGTGTATAGCGCATATTAAAACATTTATAACCAATATAAACTTTTATTAAAAAAAAAGCAATCATCTCCATACTCCTTATTCAATGAGTTTAACTGGAAGGTGCTTAATACACCTTATGCATCTATGAAATAAAGGTTATAATGAATTACTTATACATTATTAGGTGTTGTAGACTTTATGTTCTAATTGTATAGTAGGGAATATTTGTTGTATAAAGACCAGCATCCGAATTTGTATATAACAATTATATTAACAGAATTATTCGTTTTTATACCGAATATGTTTCCGTTTTTAACATGTAAAACGCGTCTTATATAAATATAAATATAAATATATATAAATCGGTTATGATCGTAAAATTTCCGACAGTCCGCTGTGCATCGACTTGCGACTATAACACCCTGTATGCAATTAAGCCACTTTGAAAGTACTCTGAAAGAAATGCGTTTTATTCTTTATTAGAATTCTATATGCCATTATAAGACCATTGTATACTATATGTGACAGTTAAACAGGTGAATATTGGATATAAAACGTGTATTGCTAGCACAGTTGTATAGTGACTATAAACCTTATTCTTTATTAAATTATTGTATAACTAGTATACAACGTTTTTTATACCCTTTACGAAATAATAGCAATAACTGTTATTAAAGTGTTCCATATCGTTATTAGAACATCTAGTACTGGTTATAAGTTTTATAATAATAAATGTATTAAACTGTTGTATACTCTGTATGAGTTAAAAACATATGTCATTAAGTTTTCAGAAATTTTATTGGATAACTGTAATTACAAGCTAAGGTTCTAATGTAAACATACATAAAACATACTTTTAAGCATTAAAAATGATGACAAATCGCTCCCAAAACTGTCCAGTTTATTTTCTTAGCAACGATGCACCCGTATTTTCTTGTATTACATGAGAATTTGCACTATAACTCTTCCACCTTAAGAATGAAGCATCCCCTGAAAGGTTGAACATCTTTCCTTCTAATTCTATTCCCTCTGGTTGATTGACTTTATACCCATGCTCCTCTTTGTCACCGCTAGCGTTCTGTTCCTCCATCTTATGTAAAACTTCCATCAGCGGTTTCTAATAGGGCATACCTACAAGATAATAATTTTTAAGATTTAGACAAGATTTACATTTGAAAAACAAAACAATTACAAGCCATAAAACAATTAGATACTTACATAATTTTCCATTTCACACAACGCGATATGATCATGTATCCCACAAAACATGTGCCTATACCGTCTATTTTCATCAAACTAGACGTGTAATATTCGTAAGTCGATGCACAGCGGACTGTCGGAAATTTTACGATCATAACCGATTATGCACGGAGAGGTGACGATCACTTAACCATTATAAGACGCGTTTTACACGTTAAAAACGGAAACATATTCAGTATAAGAACGAATAATTCTGTTAATATAATTGTTATATACAAATTCGGATACTGGTCTTTATACAACAAATCTTCCCTACTATACAATTGGAACATAAAGTCTATAACACCTAATAATGTATAAGTAATTCATTATAACCTTTATTACATAGATGCATAAGGTGTATTAAGCACCTTCCAGTTAAACTCATTTTATAATGAGTATGGAGATGATTGCTTTTTTTTAATAAAAGTCGTATATTGGTTATAAAAGTTTTAATATGCGCTATACACATTATTCTAGATAAACAGTTTAATAATCCCATTTCTTTCAGTGCAATGAGCAGAAAAAAGTTAAGAAGAGTTTTAGCAAATCAACTAGAGTATGGTCAAATTTGTGCAGAAAGAATTTTACCAAAACCAATAACTTCTAATCAAGATAATGTAATAAATGTTCTAACCTATTTTAATGTTCATCCAGAATCTTCAACTCGTGCCGCAGAGTATGATTTAGGCATTTCACGAGCGTCCATTCACAGGATGCTAAGAACTAATAATATGCATCCATACAAATTTAAGCTACTTTCTGCTCTTTATCCGGGTGGCGCCGTACAACGTGTACAATTTTGTGAAACGATGTTAGGGCGATACCAAGAAGATCTACAATTTTTGCAACATATTATATGAACAGACGAGTCAAAATTTACGAGAGAAGGTATTTTTAATAGACATAATACTCATTTGTGGTCATCTGAAAATCCTCATATCCGGGAAAGAAACTTTCAAAATAAATTTAGCGTAAATGTTTTTTGTCTAATTAAAGATGACCAAATTTCTTACCATATCTAAGAAGAAAATTTAAATGCCGACAAATATCTCAATATTTTGCAAACGGTTGTGACAGATTTTCTAGATGATATACCTTTAAACCAACTAAGGAAGTGTTGGTATCAATTAGACGGGGTTCCACCTCATTGTCACCATCAAATCGACCAACAGCTGACTGAAATGTTTGAAAATAGATGGATGAGACGCCTAGGACCGTGGAATTGGCCAGTGAAGTCTACCGACCTCACTGCATTAGATTTTTATGTGGAAAGCAATAAAGCTAAAAGTTTATTCTACACCCGTTGCTTCAAAAGAGGATTTGATTGCTCGAATACACGGAGTGTTCCATGAATTGCCTGCAGAGGAAATAGCAAAAGCGGCGACTGATGGTGTTATCTCTAGAATCCACTGTTTATCTAAGTGCTTAGCTGTTAAGGGGGGTCATATGAACACTTATGACTTTTTTAAGTCATTTTTTTATCTTAGTGCAATATTATTATCAACATACCTACATAATTAAAACTGTGTATTATTATGTATGAAGTTGATTTTTTAGAAATCTTAACTTTATTCTGTTCATTGGTGGAAAATTGGGATATGTCTCATTAAAAACTGTAAATGTTCTGCTTAGAATCCCATTGCAACGTCTGTGAATAAATAATAATAAATAACTGGTGACAGTTTAGTTATTTGTTTTGAAGTTTTGCTAAAAATTCCACAACTATCCTCGCATGATTTTAGGTGATTACACAAAAAATAGTAGATAACTTAAAAACTAGAAGAGATAGGTATAGGGAACCCTGATACCGTTCGAAAGAGAATAAAATTGTGTATCAGAATATAGGAATACATAATAATAAAATACACATGGTTTGAAGCTAGTCACTGTTTCTCTCCATTTTTTTGGAAAAAATTAAATATCTCGAAAACGGTTAATGTTAGGAATAGGGAAACTTCATAAAAGTCCACCTAAAATAACACGTAGAATCCAAAACTTCAATAATATATAGGGTGTTTCTTTTAAAATAAGCAAGTTGATGGCGACTTCCTGTATAACCGGAAGTGGTACGTGGACGCCATTATTTTAGTTGAGAAGGGCATGCCCGAAAACCCGGTATCCCAAATTTTCAAAATTCAAATCAAAGTAGTCTCTGAAATAATTCTAATGGGCCGTCACCGTGAGACACCCTGTATTTGCAAACTTTGACATTGAATAAATTTTATTGCAGATGTGGGATCGATGGGGATTTTACACATTTTATTTATAATGGTGTTTCCAACATTCGTACCAATTTTCAGCTTTATGCGAATTATTGCAAGCTTACCCATATTTTTTGAGCTATTTTGACCGGGTTAATAAGGTTTTTGCAACAGAGTAATAATTATTTTTGTATCTAGTGCGCGAAATGCTACTTTGGTGATCAAGAATTGAATTTTTTAACGAGGCGAAGCCGAGTTAAAAAATTATTCGAGACCACCAAAGTAGTTCGCGCACGAGATGCAAACAATATTTTTTCTACAAACGTCAAAATCTATCTCTTAAAAATATTATAAATAAGTAAAATTCCTAATTTATTATAGAAAATAGTGTTGAACTGGCTTAAAATGTCTTTCCTAATCAAATTTTCACTGTTATTATGGAAACAAAGTGGCTGTTGTTGACAACAATAATAATTAATTTAAAGTGACGTTTGTGCTCGCGTCTTCAATTTTTAAGTGCCAGATATTATTTAAAATAATGGAAATTGCTAGTGACGATGAACTAAGTAGTACCCCACCTAATTTGGCAGATACGGTCAATTTGGTAACTTCAAATCTTTTACCGGAAAAATCGAAGCGCCAATATGAAAATGCATATCGGCAATTTAAGGAGTGGTATGAAACAAATAAAGCAATTATCTGTTTAGGAATAAATATTGGTTCGTGTACTGGTTGTACGATTAATGTTAATATTGTAAATAATAACTAAAGTTATTGTAAAATTCTATCATTATTTTAAAAGTATTTAATTGTTATTCATTTAAAAATAAATAATAATTTGGAGTTTTGCTTCATTTTTTCAAAGATTGAAATACAAAACTCTTATTAATTTACATGCAGCGTGCGAAATACTTCGCACCCTAGTGCACGAAGTATTTCGCGCACGGTGTCATGGTAACGTAAGAATCCGAAAAAAAGTGTCACTTCGCATATTGTTGTCAATGCGCAAACCTTGTCATTTTTTGACGTTTGTAGAAAAAATATATTACATATCCACTGCGCAAAGTTAGCCTAACCGACTATAACGTCAGTTATTCAAATTCAGTTATTGAAAGATCCTCATTTGCTACAGCAATCAATTTTATAAAATAGTTTCTATTGACATTTTCTCTCAAAAGTCGTTCCTTTTTCACATCCCGGCAAATTTTCAATAAACGCTCCAAAGCCTTTCAAAGACCCACACTTGATTTCCGAAAACAACCAATCCGTTTTGTTTACACATCCGCTCGTGCCCTAGGTCAGCAACGCGAACTAAAGCGTTCCTGTCAAATGCCTCTCGAAATTAGGACACGCCGAGCACAATAGGCGAGCCCATATTGGATGACGCCGTTCATCTGGAAAAATATTACTGGATTTGTACTTTATGGCCATTCCATACTGCAACGCTGATCTCGTTCGGCTGCATTCAATCCCCATTCCGCTGGAGGGATGACCGTTATTTGCGCAAGGGACTGCATTCAAATATACGGAGCCCTGCCTTTCTCGTTGAAATATGTGTACGTAAGTTGCGGGAACGCTGGTTTTAGGTGATAGAGGAAGATGCCGATAAAGGATTTACGAGCGCTTTCATTTGGAGTGATTGAGGATACGGTACATGGAATGGGTCCGCCACGCGTAGATGGCCATATTTTCTTTTGTGACTGGTTATTTAAGGGGAAAATTTACACAGGGCGGAACCTTAAGTGGGGGTTAGTTTTTTAGGGGTAATACATAGTGTACGCGTCCCCTGAATATGGATCTGAAATTATTTTTTAATACAATAAATAGTCGAGTTAAAATCTGTTTTTTAAACTGCATCTTAATTCTTGTGTACGCCCCACAGTGGGAAATATGGGAAATAATTCAACGCACTCGGCTTTTTTAACCGTACAGTGGTAATTTTTTTAATTCTTATTCAAATATGCTTAATTTTAATCCTGGTGCGATAATTTGATATATCTATATATGAATTTTTTAAATCAAGAGAGAATGCATCAGCCTCAACACCATAGTAGTACAATCATTGAAGCTGAAAATCAGCTGTAACCTTCGAATTCTTTGAAACTGCATGGATTTGCATGAAAATTTAAAATAAGGCTCATCTTAGGCTTGAGTTCAAAAGTGACATAAACCCAATTGACGCTTTTTGTTTTTTAGGGGTAAAAACTACCGCTAAGTGAAAAAAATTGAAAAAATTAAGTTGCAAGCATTTTATTGATAAAAATCTAGTTCAAGAGTAAATAATGTTCCATGTTCTCGAACATGTTTTATGATATTGATCGTTTATTTAACCCTTAAAAACTACCCCTATGCAGAAAATAATAATAAAAAATTACTTTTTAAAGATTTGGAATGATTAAATCGTGCAATTATTTAAAATAAAAGTTACCTTATAGCTAATAAAAGAATGTTTCCCTTTCAACTCCTAAAAACCACCCCTGTGCTAAAAAAATGATAAAAAATTACGTTTTAAATCTTGGAATGCTATAATTGTGCAATAATTTAAAATAAAAATCCTCTTATATTGTTTATGAAAGAATATTTAATTCTGCCATTTTCAACTCTTATAAACTACCCTTTTACCAATATTAATGTAAAATATTTTTATTATAATCGATTTTTAAATATAATCAATCATAAAAAATAGCTACGCTGCATATAAATAATCACACTGAATTTTTTTAGATATTTTATTTGTATAATATATAATAGGTATATAAAAATGAGAAAGCCTATTTTGCTCCGAAAAAAATGTAATTGGTTTTTTTACCATAACTCGGTTAATTTTGAAGCTATATTATTCTACAAAAAAATATTTTAATGATAATTTCAAGAGCTAGCTGTAAGATCGTTTGCATATAAAACCCTTTAAGTCCTTCGTTTTTTAAAGGGAAAGGATCGAAGGGCTCGAGATAGGTCGTTTTTTCAATAAAATTGATACTTCAAGCGGCGATATCTCCTTAATTTTTTATGCTATAGGAATAAAAAAACAAGCAAAATATTTGTTGGAAAAATGTAAATTTAACATTTTTGTCGTCTATCATTTTTTACGTATCTTTCATAGTTTCAGGGTTATTATATAAATAAGGCAATTTTTATTTGAATAATGAAAAATACGTTTTCAAATTTTACCGTACATTATTAAAAAAATATACATTCTAAACCGGTCTAACTTCAGGATCGTATGAAAAACACTATAACAAAACTAATTGTAAAGGGTCTACGATTAATTTCAATTCTGATGGAAGTGGTACAGCGTTTACTGCTCATTTTTCCTTAAAAAATATGAGCAACCCATCTGTTTTTGACGATAATTCCTTCAATTTTGCTCTAATTAACTTTTATAAGTGCTCATTTTGAAGATCTTTTTGAGTACTACAAAAAACTCCCGGAGCGTTATACACGTAAAATTAATCCTTTTTCCGTTATTTGACGTTGAATACATCGATTCGAGTATTCCCCCAAAACAAGTCCTCTTCCACTAACCATATTTCGCTTTGTATAGGACGTACAACACATTTTAAAACACGATTTTCTTTGTTGATTTATAAGCTACATTTTTGTTCTTTACACTTTTTTTAACAAAATGCGTAGTTTTTGAGTTATTCGCGAAAAATACTTTGAAAAATTAGTTTTTTTTTTCACTGAAAATTACAAGTTTTCAATCGTGGATAACTAAACAACTATTGATTTCTCGAAAAAAATCATCCAGTATTTTTAGCTCAAAATTTGATTCTCTCGATTTCCAGTGTTATTTTTGAAAAAAAATGTCCAGCCCTGAGAAGGCGTGTCAACCCCCCAACAGGGTGGAAGCGTCAATTGGCGCTATGTCACTAATGTTCATTGACCTTTTCTCTAACTACCTGCCAAATTTCAAGTCGATCGGTTCAGTTTCAAAGAATTCGGAGGCGAAAAGTTTCAATGACTGTATTAATAGATAATAATCCGGTAAAAAGTAAAAAAATACAAAATTTCGTATTCTGAGGTAATAACCTCAAATTCATCAAACCTATCCTCAATGTAATACACTGACACTGACTCTTTCCTAAATCTATGGGTATAAATTACTTGAAAACTATTTTTTTGAGTTTATATTTCTTAACTCTAAAGCTATAAGTCTACACCCATAAAAAACTAACCTTAAACCGTTCAAAATCTAACCCGAAACCTTCAAAACCCAACTTCAAATTAAAAAAACTTTAGTTAGAAATTCATAGGATGTATAAGTTCCACACCAACGATTAAATACTTAAAAACTATTTTCTGGAACTTATATGTTTTATTTTCGACGCCCCTAACCTCTATTCTTAAATATCTAACCTGAAATTCAAGAAATGTGAGCTAGAAAGTCAATCGAAGGATATTTTTAAAACCAAAGAATGCGACTCATTTAAAACTCTATTCTGGAGTTAATATTTTGTATTTTTGAAGCCTCAAACCTATGCTATATCCATAAAGACCTAATATCAAACCCTTGAAAATTATTCTCAAATCCACAAGAAATAAGTGCATATTAAATAGATAGATAAAATTTAATTCGATAAATTATGAAAATTTCAACAATTTCAGCTAAAAACTCAGACCCAAAATCTACATAATATTTACCAAAATTATTGTCACTGTCGCAGTTTAAATTTAAGCAGAATCCCATCATGTTCCGAATGCTTCCGAAGAGAACGAAAGTTAGCCACAGCTGTGATGCTGAAATGCCAAACCGGCATTGAAAGAAGGCAACTGCAAATTGTCTTCACACTTGGTATGATATGACGGCATGGTAAAGGGTTTATTACATTTTTATTTTAGTTTTCGACTTTATGAGGGGGTTTTCGTAAGATGCCTTTGTTGTGGTACAAGTAAAAACCTTAAAAACTGATTTATTTCACTGTTTAGTAACGGTATGCTGTATTTTTATGTTATAATTTTCAATTACTTCCTAGATTTTAGTTAATTTTGTTTATTTTTGTTACACCATATTAGTTGCAACATTTAGAAGTGAATTAATATAAATTAACAATTGAGTCATTCAATAAATGGTAAATTTTGGTAATCAGTCCCACGTTAGTATTTCACAATTCCTTTGAGGTATGCAGGTATATATTTATTTAGATAGTATTGTAGAAATTAATATAAAAATATGCCTGTCTATCATCGGCATAACATGCCACTCACACAGGCTGGTTAAGAGCTCAGACGAGAATGTCAAACGAAACATTACGTAACGTTATTAGTGTAAGAAGTAAACAGTTGTGGTTTCGTAATTGGATATTATGGAGCAATCGTAGATAAGGTTGTCACAACAAACAAATCACTCGAGTGGACAGCCGTGAAGCGAGATTTACCTATCTAAATAATTTAATATAAACGGAAAAAGTCGTCAAAATATTAGTGGAACAACTTTTACTTGCAAATGATATATAGTATTATAGGACTCGAAAATAGAGGATATACAGGGTGTCTCGGTACTTGAAACAAAAAAGTCGAGTAAAGATAGATGAAGTTAAAATAATATCAGTTCTTCATATAATTTTCTTTCATCCGGACCTTCGTTAACAAACCAACGATAATACCCTCTTAGTTCAACTAGGTAAAATCAACAGTTTAGGACATATTTGTGATTTTGTGCTACAGTGCACATCGAATTGCGCCCCCACCATTTTTTGTTTTTAATTTTGAATTGGACATAATTACTATATTAGAACCGTACATATTTTTAAAATAAGAGCCTAGGAAATCTTACTGCCTGCTAATATAATTTTCACTAACAAAATTTCATAAATACACTTTACACATAACACAAAATAGAAAAACAAAACAGTAACAAGTTAAAGTATGTTAAAAATATAATTTAAAAGAGAGAAAAATATCAAAATACATTGTCAATATGAGCACTTTCATCTCTACACACTTCCTAAGTCTACGAAGTTATTTGTTTGTACACGAAAAAGTATTTCTGGGTTATGTCTAATATTATCACAGTGGAAATTAATTATTTGTAGTAATTCATCCCTTGTCTGTACTGGGGTTGCGCACACTAAACTTTTCAAGTATCCCGACGAAAGAAGTCCATCGGGTTAAAATCTGGAGACCGTGGTAGCCATGAAATTGGGCCTCCTCCCAATCCATTTATTATTAAACACAGTGGATAAATAATTTCGTACATCAATATTGAAATGGGGAGCAGCCCCATCTTGCATGAACCAAACGTTTCTTCGAGTGTCTAATCGACATCGTCTAATAGTGGCAGCAAATTATTTTGCAAAAACTCCAAATATCGATGTTCATTCAGATGTTTCTCAAAAACGTATGGACCTATTAAATTGTTACCACGGAAATGCTTTTTCATGTACAAACAAATAACCATTGGGCATAGTCCGTCCGTCCCTGGCATTCTGGGCATCAAAAACAAGCTGTACGTATGTGTTATAGATCATCAAATTTGCATTGTGCTGACGTTAATGGTTTAGAGACTGAATAAAAATAATTTTTTAATTTTCACCTTTGAGGGTCCCTGACTTGTTAACGAAGGCCCGTATGAAAAAAATTTATTTGAAGAACTAATATTATTTTGACTTCATTTATTTGTACTAGGCTTTTTTGCATCAAGTACCGGGACACATTGTATGTTTGTAAATGTTTTATTTCAGTTCTTTATCAACAAAAGTTTAGGAGAATAACATGTAACGGGACAATTTTTTTTTAAGTATGAAAATAATTATCCTCCATAGATGTAGAAAATGTTCTTAATAATTCCAAAACATAGTCTAAAGAGATTATTATTACCATACTCTTTTGGCCACTTCTTCCTTATTGTCAGAGATGGATATTTCAAACATTATTCCATTGTAATCACGAGAAAGCGTTCTAAACACATATTTAAAAATGTACAATGTGTTCTATTTAAACAAAACACGCATTTAAATGCAACAAATGTAAAATTACAATGTTTTTTAAAATACAGTTTTGAAATCACAAGAAAATATTTTACAACCATGGTTTACATATTTTATCTGAATGCAATACAGATAAGGAGGTCAGAATATTATATGAGTAACCCTGTACATTCTTTTTAGTTATGTTAATCATAGATAATGAAAAAATTTTAGAAGTCGAAAATATACGAGTTTGAAGGATACGCCTACAGGTCCGTTGTTATAATGGAATGCTGAGAATATACTCACTCGCAATAAAATAAAATAAGTCGTTGGTAAATGTATTTTAATATAAAGGGTGTACCAAAATTCACGCAAGACGTAATTTTGATAGAAAGTTTTTAATTAAAAACTGTAATTTCTTTATTTATTCGTAAAGTATACAGTACAGGGTTATTTATGGAATAGCAAATCGAATAAATGGCCTCCACGACTTTGTTCTAGTGATGATGGGAAGATCGGTTTATTTTCGAGACCCGCGTCATCCAGGTCAATTATTAAAATGATCCGTTCATGAAGACCCGTTCATATGAACGATAACAAAATAGCATCGAATCCAATCTGTATCATTTAGTATCGGTCGGTCCCTACGCTATAGAATTGTTACGGTTTGCGGCTTGCGGCGGCTAATATCTTCCTGTACCTGCACGTACACTGTCAACATTTGATAGATTTATGGCCACATATTTTTAATATTTGTACTTTTTTAAAGAAACAAATACGTTATTTAATTCCATACACATTTTATAAATGTAAACACGTCAGAAAATGTATTGCTTAATGCTTATGCAAAAAAATAATAGGTACAGATATTGTGAGGAGCCCTTAAAAGCGCCTATAGTACAACTCAAATTGAAATCAATTTTTTTATAACAGCAGTCCTTGAGGCAATTTCGCAGTTGTATTATATTCCACTGTTGGTTAAAACAAAAAAAGAAGTAGAGTATGGAATTTTTTGTTGGCGATAAGGCAAAATGCAACTGATTTTGTACAAAATGATGTCTTTTAAAGGAAGAGCAACTTATTAATTCAATATTTCTTTATATTACAGCGTTTCTATTAAAACCATATCAATAAAACTCAAAGAAATTTTGTACAATATTATCATGTGAACCTTGTCAGTAAAAAACTGGAATTTCGTCTCCTTCATTCCATTCAGCACTATCATTTTAAATTATGCATATCTCTGTACAGTGTCCAGTATTCAGATTTCAGATCACAAACATGGAATACCGACTTACAGAGTACCGATACCCAATAGATCATACGATCATAGAGTCGATTTTTCGTAGCTCCATTTTGCTCTCCAGTTTAGATCTGCAGGTACTAAGTATGCGCTCAAATGAACGATGAGCCGATAGGGTCACACAACGTGAAAACAACACCAGCTCTCTAGTTCAGATCTGCAGGCCTGAGTTTGCGTTTAAATGAACAATTAACAATAGGGTCACACAACGTGAAGATTCAGTCATTATGACCGGATCACTCATGAACGATACATCACTACTTTGTTGGGACATACCCTTTCGTCGAAATTTTCCATGACCGATTTCCATAAATACGGCTGAATTAGGTTGATACAGCGCTCATTTTCCTACTTCAAGGCGTGGGTGGTCTTGGGTTTGTTGGCATAAACCTTAGAAAAAAGACCGAAGAAAAAAGTCCAACGGGGTTAAATCGCATAATCTGGGCGGCCAATTCTGATTACCAAAATGGGAAATTCCATAACCAGGAAATGACTCATGGGCAATGCAGTAATTGAATTGGTTGTATAGCAAGTGACACCATCTTTTTGAAACCACATGTTGTCCTACATCCATATCTTGCAATTTAGGCACAAAAAACTGGAACATCATAGGTCTGTTCCAACAAAAGTCAGGGATTGGTTAATAACCGTTCGAAATGTTTGGCCAGCTAAGTTCTAAATGTGTCTTCAGTGAATATATCGCAAGAATTAGTTGGATGTACATTTCGAACGGTTCGGAACCAATATCTGACTCCTGTTGGAACAGACCTCTTGTCACGACTGCAAGCACTGTTATTGCCAATCAGCCGCATTCTGGAAGAAGAATGGCCCGATGATGCCTCAACTCAAGCCCAAAATATCCAACAAACTGTGACACGTTGTGGACTGTTTCTCAACAATCACTGAACTCCAAATGCGACAATGTGCCTCATCGCTGAGGATGATTTTGTTCGAAAAGGCTTCAGTTCTTGAGTCAATTGAAATTTGTAGGGATGAATATGCATCTTTTTGTGGGGCTTCTCGAAATGTTCAATTTTTGGTCCATTGATGTTCCTGGAATCTCAGCAACACTCTCACGAACTGCTTCGATGTTTTATGTTGAACACTTGATGAAGGACGGTCAGAGTGTTTAAGATCATTAATTGATCCATTTTCGCTGATTTTTTAAAATTAATCTCTTCACAATTGATGAAGTTAAATCACTATTCCGACCATTGAATACTTCGAATTATAGCTGCAAAACCGTTATTTCGTATATTTTTAATAACCCTGAACTGTCAGCTGTTATGCTGTCTTTTTTTTTCATTGGCAACATTTTACCGCACAAATGGCGTAAATTCAAACTTGCGTGCATTTTGGGACACCTATTATTTAACACTTAGGTTATTTTTAAGTTTCTTAGTGACGCTACTGACTTTGTATACAAACGTCAAGTATTTAAAGATTCTTTAAAGCCTGGGAAATAGTTTAATCTAAATTTAATGAAAAAATATTATATTTGCATTAACTTAATTTCCACTATTGCATCTTACTTTTAACGTTTTATGACATGTTACGGAAGTTGAGGCTCATTTAATGAAAATTCTTGTTAGTAATAGGCGACAATTTGCGGCAGCCTTACGCGCCATGCAGGAATGACTAACTGCGGTAACAGAATTACTAAAATTCTGCGTTTCCGACGTGGAAGTTTATGCGAACATTTAATTAAATTACGAATACCATTACAATAATAACCAAATACGTTATCAAAATATCTCTGTGTAAACTAATTAGGTGAAGTAATGGTCAACTTCGTCTATGAGGGTAAAATCGAATTTTCCTTAAAATATTAGCCGCAGCGCAACTGGAATTGTGGCTTTATTGGATGTATCCGAAAATGTAAATAGGAGTTGTATGAAAACGTAACTCGATTTGCATGTGTGCATCTCGCCAACCGGAATGTTTATTAGTAGAACTGGAATCTGATTCGGTTTGTATTAGAGGCTGCAAAATCACGCCACCAATCGTTCCAAAAAACAAAACGTTTCTTTTACTTTTTTAATTTAATTAAGAATTTCTGCCATACTGAAAGGAATAAGACATTTTAGATAAATTACACTGATAAGAATTGTGCAAATTCACATAGGCTTTTTACATATTTGTGATGGTTTTTATATACAAAAAACGTAAATGCGATGTATTATTTTATGGCGGTTTTCCACTAAACGGACAGTAGAGTTTATGTCCTGTTTGTGTTTTCTAGAACCTGGAAAACAAAATCAAAACGAAACAAACCCAAAACTCTTGTTTCCATCAAGCGGGCTACATTTTGTTCGAGTTTTGTTTTTGTTTTCAGTCCTTTTCCACTGGTTGTCGCGAGGAAGTCGGAACACATTTTTCCAATAACCAACCAACATGTTTAGAGAAGATTTTTTTATTCTTAGTTATGGCTGGTTTATACTGAAGTCCTTGTAAAAAAAGTAAGTGTCTACAGAGTGTCCCACCTCGAACTCCATCGATGGACATCTGGGAAACCGCTCCAAGGATTTTTTTTTGAAATTGTAATCAAGATCATCGTATTTCCGGTTATGCCGGAAGTCGATACTAACTTTCTTATTTTAAATGGAACCCTCAATTTTTAAGTTGAAAACATATAGCACACTCCATACTTAGGATTGACCGTTTCCGAGATATTTCGATTTTTAAACAAAAATTGACAGATGCAGACTGTCAGCAAAATTTAGTTTTCCTGGTTTATTTTTTTGTGCAAATTGGACATTTTGTAGAGGAAGGCCTACTTTATCGAATTTGACATGAAAATTTTCCAGTTTTTATACAGTGTGGTCAAATTTTTTTTATTAAATATGAAGTTCAGAATATGTGGAAAACGCGAAATTTTTAAATGGAAACCCCTATTTTTTTTACAATAATATACAGGGGGTTCCAATTAAAATAAGAAAGTTAGTATCAACTTCCGGTATAACCGGAAATACGATGACCTTGAAAATATTTTAGCTTGATAGGCTCCACAGTCCGTATCACACCATCACAATTTCAAAAAAATCCTTGGAGCGGTTTCCCAGATATCCATCGATGGAGTTCTTGGTATATGTACGGTTAAAGTATTTACTTGGTTAGTTAGTTACTTTGTATCCTAGCCCAGTAAACACCTTAACCGTACACATATATATTTTTTAATAGCTATAATTCATTAATGATTAAAATATTGAAGAAGAAAATGCCCACATAGATATTGGGTTGGATCACTTAAATAGAAAATACAACACGACTGTTTGCACTTACAGACTTGAGTTTCAAAACACGTCGAAACCTTTTGATGTGACCGCTTTCGAGCGGGACCCAAAAAACAAAACTCCAACTGTCACAAAACACGTCAGTTTTCAAAAACTTTGCGAAAAGTTACAGTTTTGTTTTATTCGACACAAGTTTGTGTTTTGTTTTTGTTTTGTCCGTTTAGTGGAAAACTGCCTTTTTGAAGCGGAACCCGAAAAACAAAACTCCAACTGTCGCAAAACACGCCAGTCTTCAAAAAGTTTGCGAAAAGTTACAGTTCTGTTTTATTCGACAAAAGTTTGCGTTTTGTTTTTGTTTTGTCCGTTTAGTGGAAAACCGCCTTAATCCTTTATGTGTTATTTTTTTTATGTAAATATATCAAGAAAAGTGAATTTACGTAACATTTTCGGTTCGACCAATCAGATTAATCATGTGATGTTATCGCGCGTGTATAGAGAACTGTGCAAGTTGTTCAGTGGGCAAATTTAGATTCATTTGAGGCATAATAATATAGCACAGTGTTTTAACAACATAAATATGCATAAATAAATACTGGGGTAAGTAAATAACTTTACATAAAGTAAAATATATAAATCTCTCGGTATATATTATTCATTTACAGTTATTGAAGAGTGTGAGAAACACAAAAACAACCATATTGAACTTTGCCTTTACACACAGACATCTCTTCATGTAACTACCATTACCTGTTTTGGAAAAATAAGTATGAAAAATAAGATATTTTTTCTAAAAATATTGCAAACTAGTGCCTAGAAATAGTGCCTTTCTTAGAAATACTATGTAATTTTCCTGTTTCTTAGAAAAATTATATTTTAGGTGTCATAAATCCAGGGTGTTAAAAAAAGAGTGTAAAATACTTAAGGAGGTAATAGTATGAACCAAAATAAGCAGAAAAGTCTCAATAAACATGGGTCCGCAAAGTAACGGTTGTGGAGATATGGAATATTTTATGTTTTTTAGCCCCTTTTTTTATTTTGCAAAAATGTTGTGTATTTTCATATAATAGTTGGTTGATGTTTAGTGAAATAAACAGTACGTATTTGACAGTTGTTCTCAGTGCACAAGTTTTCTTTCGCTACGGCTGGTTACTCTAACGCAGAATTAACAGACAAGCATTTCATGTATGGTAGTGCTAATGGGAACGCCACCAAAGCGCGACGTCTTTATGTTATCCAATTCGCCAGATTCCTTCACAACGCATGTTTGGAAGAATTCACCAAAGATTGCGTGATACCGGTTCCTTGAGCAAACAGTGCCATTTATCCGGAAGACCAAGGTCGGTATCCACTCTTAGAGCAGAAGAAGAAATTCTAGCACTGGTAGAGCAGAATCCAGGTACGAGTGTGCGGAGAATATCAGCCGAGGTAGGAATTAGTGGTCCTCTTGATTGGAGAATCCTTCACGAGCAACTGCTTTATCCATACCATGTGCAACGAGTACAGGCCTTAAATCATCAAGCACGTTTGGTTTTTTGCCGCTGGTTTCTACGTCATGATGCTGAAGACCCTCGTTTTCTTGCAAACATTCTTTTTACTGATGAGGCCGGGTTCACAAGAAATGAAGTGTTTAATTTTCACAATACGCATATTTGGGCCGACGAAAATCCTCATGCTCTAATAGAATCTGGACATCAGGCACGTTTTTCATTAAACATTTGGATGGGTATTGTAGGTGACAGGTTTCTAGGTCCTGATGTTTTACCAAACCGATTAACAGGCGCTGCTTACCTTAACTTTCTGCAGAACACACTGTATGAGTTTTTGGAAGACATTCCTTTGAATGAAAGGCAACAAATGTGGTTCCAGCATGATGGTGCTCCAGCTCAGTTTTCCATGGCCGTTAGAGAGCATTTACACCAAACTTTTCCACATAGATGGGTAGGAAGGGCCGGACCTGTTTTATGGCCTCCAAGATCGCCTGATCTGAACCCTCTAGATTTCTTTGTTTGTGGTATTTGAAGACATTAGTGTATGGTACTCCTGTAAATAGCCTGGAAGAGCTGCAGCTACGGATTAATCAAGTGTCAAGAAATCCAAACCAAGGAGGGTGTTTTCGAAAGAGTTCGAATATCGTTGAGACGAAGATGTCGTGCCTGCTTGGAAATGGACGGAGGGCACTTTGAACATCTTCTGTAACTTTGTTTTTTGTTTGTTAAAAGCTTCCTTTGTCGGTTTATTCTTAATAAAATAAAATGTTTGAAAAACGAATAGTGGTCCATATCTGCGCAACCGTTACTTTGCGGACCCATGTTTAATAAGACTTTTCTGCTTATTTTGGTTCATACTATTACCTCCTGAAATATTTTACACTCTTCTTTTAACACCTTGTATACATATTAGTCCAATCAAATTATATTTTTACGTGCAAAAATTTAGTTCAATAAACAAAGACACGTAAATATTAGGAAAAATTCCGTAGAATTGAATGAACTACTTTACCTCAGCTTAATTTTAAAGCTTCATTTTGAAAATGGCGTCCAAAGTTCGCAAAAAAAAACAGTTTTTTCATTTAAAAGAAACTAAACATTTTAGAAAAAAAATTGTTGACAAGAGTTGTAGAAATTTTCATAACAAAAATTTTGAGCCCAGGTGAATGTCAATTGATCAACAAATGTATTAGTTATTGCAAAAAAAAAACGGCTAAAATCTATGTCTTTGTAGTAGTAGTAGGATTCGAATTTATCATAATTATATTGCTCATTTCATTTTCAACGTATCCACGTACCACATTGCCGATTAAAAATATTATCCTGACACGCTTCCAATATCTAAAAATGTAAGCCTTTTTCAAATTTAAAATGGAAAAATACAATAATATTATATTATGAAAATTTGTCCACTATACGATGATTGATGCATAGTTTTTAAAAATTTTTACAGAAAATGGTTGTTGTTTAGGTTTTATTTAATCAATTATAACAATTTGAAAAAGTTCCTGATCAGGAACGAAACGTCAAGAAAGAAGTTTGTGCTGTTTCTTTTTTTTATTTTAAATCGACTATCCCCAGAACCCAATTTCCAAGAAAATAAATATACATATTTTAATATTAAGATTTCCACGTTACAAATTTTGCAAGGGTGAAAATTGTACTTAATACATCGTTGCAAAGATGTTTTTTCAAGAAATTCAGCAAACTTATGATCCTGAGGCTACAAATTTTTTGAAAAATATTTCTCGATCAAAATTTATTTTAACCAAACAGAAGAATAGAAGAATTTACTAGTAGTCCTTGGCAAGTAAAATAAGCACATTTTTGTAAAATTGCAAAATATTTTATAGTTTTTGCAAAAATTTAATTTTTCGAAAAATTGAAATTTTTTCAAGTTTCAATAAATCATATAGTAATGCACTTACGTGACTCATCTTGGGCTTAAATTTTTTTTAAGGATTGTACTTTCCTGCGCATATTGTGCGCGTATTGCAAACTAATTGGAAATATGCGAAAAATCTACCGTAACTTTGTCTTCTTTTTCTGAAATGTAATCGGAATGGTATTATTGCCATTTGAAAGCTGACAATTTTTAACGAATTAAAAAAATGCCTACGACCAACAGAAGCCGAGAATTTTTTTTTTCAAAAAATCGCTACGTCCTGATTTATTACTACTAAGGTCTGTTTACACATGTTGTAGTTGAATAGTTTTACTTCAATATAAAAAATAGTTCGTAATGATAGACTTCCATTAAAAAATATGTTATCTTTTTGAAAATATAGATGTTTTAAAAAAATGCGATTTTTAGCCGTTTTTAATAATACGTAATACATTTGTTTATCAATTGATATCGGGCTGGGCTCAAATTTTGGTTCTAAAAAGTTCTACACCTTTTGCTATAAAATTTATGAGTATTCGTCAATATAATCCACGATAGATGCCTAAAATCGCTTGTAATAACATTTATTTGGTTTGGAGTTCTTCGAAAACTAATGTAGGGTCACTATTCTCCAAGTTATGGCTCTAAAATCGTGTGGCTTGTACTTTTGAGGGGCTACTATAAACAGAAACAATTGTACTACAAACACCCACGTACTACACACTTTAAAGAAATACAAAATAATTTTTAAAAGCCGGGTGCCAAGTTCACATAGCCGGTTTGTCTTATCCCTCTGTTACTAAATCTACTTGGAATTTTTGTCACCTCGGCTATCTGCCTTCTTAAAAAGAACCCATTACGACCCGAGTCGAGTTTTATTAGTGCATCAATATCACTTAACGCTACGGCATAATTTCCTGATGTAACTCCTTCAATCATCCTTCCTCGTTATCGATTGGCCCCGTAAGATCGCTGTTTTGCATCTTGGTCACGTGTTGCCTGTTTGAGAAAGCGCCAAATGCTCCTGGCTAATACCCCGGCACTTACCGCTGAGAACGCTGTCTGCGCTATGGCTTACCGAAGGTAATCTTAAAGGAGCAGCGCTCTCGGCATGTTGACGTACAGGGTGTTGTTTGAATGACAAGCTTAGCGGCGGACGGTGGAAAAATTTGAAGAAAAATGTGTTCAGTACTAAAAATTTTGTCTCTGCCACTGGTGTCTCCTTAGAGGCTATCCACAAAGTAAGAGTATTGAGACTCCGATGCTTTCTGGTTTTTATCTTCGACAAAACTGGTAACACAACATTCAATCGGACTCATTTGACTCAGCCAGTTGAGCACGGTTGTTGTAGTGGCGTGTTGAAGCGAGTGTCGCCAGAGAAGCCTGTATTGGACAATTAAAAAGTTGTAACCCTGTATATGTATTTTCCCAATCCTTTCAAATCTGCACAAATATTAACGAAAAACCAATTCAATAGTTAGATATTAACACCCCGTAATTTTTAAATCATGTATTTTTAGACCAAGATAAATTGATTTAAATTCAATTACAAGAATTTGCTGTTGCTGAATATCGTCTGTTTTCTGGGACACAATGTGTATAAAATACAAACTGTTACAAAATTAACAAACATTAAAGATAAACTAACTACTGAAATTTGTTATCAAATTGTAGGATAAAATGTACCATGGGTCATGTAATATGCCAAATACTTGACATATATTGTTAAATATCCGGTAGTCACTTTAGCAACATCGGTATATACCGGGTGTCCCATTTCCCCATTTTAAAAAATACATACAAGTTAAGGGCTTAATAAAAAAAAATTTCAAATAAAGGTTGTAGGGTTTTGAGGGAGACATCTAATGGTGACCTTGACAATGACCTTCAAGGTCATTTCAAGATCAAGTTGATTTTTTCAAATGGAAACATATTTTTGACACCAGAAATGATAAGAGCAGAAAATTTTACAACCGACTATGACATTGACCTTCATGATCTTTTGAAGGTCATTTAAAGGTCATTTTGGTTTTTGTTGCAAAATTCATTTCTGTCTTGCCAAATAGTGTCCTCGGGGGGGTTTTGAGGGCGCCGATCGCGAATATGAAGTCAGAATTTGAAAATATTCAAATCCAATATGGCCGACCAATTTTTGGTAAACATTTTTAATATTCATATGGATTGACACTTTGAAAATGCTTCAACCTACGTTAAAACTCAAGGCCGAGCCGGGCATTCGACATATTGGATCCGTCGTATCGGATTTAACTATTACTAAATTCTGAGCTAGTCCGAGTTCAAAAACATTTGTTTCCATTTGAAGAAATCAACTTGAGGTCACTATTAGATGTCCCCCTCAAACCTTATAACTTTTATTTGAAACATTTTTTCATTAAGCCCTTAACTTAAGAGATATTCATGTGTATTTTTTTAAATGGGACACACGGTATAATACTTAGTAATATTAAAAATCAGGTCAAATTTAAATAGTGTGCTTAATGTAATTGTATTTGTCAATAAACAAAACGTGAGTTTTAAGGTAATTTATACAGGGTAGCCCATCGAAAACGTACCGCAAGGCATTACAGGGTAGTAATGAACTTTTCGGCAAAATCCAAAAACAGGTAAAGGTTGCTTCTGAGGGGGACAACTTTTGGCGCAAAAAGCATAGCAAAATCTTCAACCCCCTAAGTGGGGGTGCCATCCCCCAAATTTTTTTTAATGGGAATGGAGGTTAAGTGGGGGGTCATTAGAAAGGGCTTTTAATTCTCTATACATCGATTCTTACTTTTTGAAAATCGATCCATTATTTTAGAAAATATGCAGCTTTGAAAATACGAACAATATTTTTGACGAGAAATGCGAAAATCGATTTAATTTTACTTCAAAACTTACGGTATTAGCTTGGTAAATTCCTTCAAAAGAATTCGCTGTTTTTTTTTCTGATTTGCGAATTCTTTAGCCTGATTTTGGTGAGCAAAAAATTGTCCGCTTTTTGTTTCGTATTTAGATAGGCCACAAGAAGTTGCTAGATAACTGTCTTGTGACTTGTAGTTGAAGAGTACCAATACTGCCGAGTCTTTTAAATTGATTAATTATGGTGTACTCAATTCCAGAAAGAGTAGAAATTATTGAGCTTTTTTTCAAAAACAATGAATGCGGAAATCGGGTCGCCGAACTGTTCAACCAACGGCATCCTGAGAAACATGCGTCTGGAAAAATTGTTCGCGAATTGGTGGCCAAATTTCGCGAAACTGGCTCCGTTCATAACAAAAAGAGGCAGGTTGAAAATCCGGTACTAAATGAACCTACGGAAATAGCGGTATTGGGGCAAGTGGCAATGGATAGTACGCTGAGTACAATGCAATTGGCTACTGCGACAGGAGTGAGTCGTACAAGTGTCCAACGAATATTAAAAAAATACAAATTCCATCCTTATAAGATTCGGCTAGTGCAAGAGCTAAATGAAGACGATTTTGATCGTCGTTTGCAATTTTGCGAAATAATGACTGAACGAGCGATAAACGATAATTTCCTCTTTAATGTGTGTTTTTCGGACGAGTGTACGTTCTTCTTGAATGGTTTAGTGAATCGCCATAATTGTCGTTACTGGGCTGATACCAATCCAAGGATTTTCCATGAGACACACTCCCAACACCCCCAGAAGTTGAATGTATGGGCAGGTATTTTTGGAAATTCCATTGTAGGTCCTTTTTTCCTTCCTGGAAATTTGACAGGCGATATGTACTTGGATTTACTACAAAATGTCATCGACCCAGCTCTAACAAATATCATAGAGGACGACCCTGCTTACAATGAACACGAACTGATTTTCCAGCAAGACGGAGCTCCTCCACATTACTCGCTCAATGTGCGCAATTACCTAAATGAGACGTTTCCAGGACGCTGGATAGGACGAAGAGGTGCAATTGAGTGGCCCCCTCGGTCACCCGACTTAAATCCTTTAGATTTCTTTCTCTGGGGGCACATTAAAAGCAAAGTTTACAGCACTCCACCTGATACCTTGGAAGATCTGCGAGGACGAATCATTAATGTATGTCGCGAAGTAACACCGCAAGTGCTCCAGAATGTTCGACAACGGTTTGAAGACAACCTGTATCATTGTATGCAAGTTGGCGGACAACATTTTCAGCATTTACTTGACTAATACCGTAAGTTTTGAAGTAAAATTAAATCGATTTTCGCATTTCTCGTCAAAAATATTGTTCGTATTTTCAAAGCTGCATATTTTCTAAAATAATGAATCGATTTTCAAAAAGTAAGAATCGATGTATAGAGAATTAAAAGCCCTTTCTAATGACCCCCCACTTGACCCCCATTCCCATTTGAAAAAATTTAGGGGATAGCACCCCCACTTAGGGGGTTGAAGATTTTGGTATGCTTTTTGAGCCAAAAGTTGTCCCCCTCAGAAACAAATTTGACCTGTTTTTGGATTTTGCCGAAAAGTTCTTTACTACCCTGTAATGCCTTGCGGTACGTTTTCGATGGGCTACCCTGTATAATTATATTAAAAATTTATTTCAATATTCAACGTTAAATAATACTCATATACTTAGTAACTCTTAGAATTCATTTATCGTTGTTGATAATTGTTGTGTACGGAAATATTGCTAGATTGGTTTTAAAAAATGTCATGTATCTATTTTCAACTTATGCAAATGATGAACCATTACTTTCTTCTCTCTCTATGTGTCTCAATTAATTTGTTTACTATAACTGAGTTTAAATACAGCTGAATGACTGAAACTAGTGTGTTTATTCATTAAAGATACATTGCATTTGATCTTCCTTTGCTATATTATTATTCATCTGATGTACGAATTAGATATAAATTCGAAGTTCTAGTGTCTACTTTGTCTAGGTAGGTAAGTATTTAAATATACTCACAAATACTTTAGTAAAATTACACACTAAGTCATAGTTATTTTGACGCCACTGTAAATAAAAATCGGTCTGTGTGAAAGCTGTATGAATCCGTTGAGTGAAATTATTGAGTACATTTTCAGTAAATATTGGGCATTTTCATAATTTTACATATTTTTGACAATATTAGAACTAAAACTGATAGTTTAGATTATACCTACTCATACTAATAGAGGAAAATTTCGTTTAATCGGGAGGACAGAAATTGATACATTATTGAGTGAAATTGAGTGAAAATAAGTCCAGTGCAGGTAACGTAAAATTTTATCATACAAGTTACATTAAGAGTATTTTTAAGAAGAAGAAAAAACTCTGGCATAATTATTTTGTAATATTTTTAGAAAGAATATCATTTCTTACATACTTAAATATTTAATTTTGAAACCAATTCAAAATAAAGGAAGAAACGTCTACTTTCTGAGACAGTAGAAAAACTAAATTTTCGACGCGAAAACTACCCAAACTCGTACGAAGCAGGGTGCACTCGGTGTCGCCACCGTAAAATTCATTATTGGCGATGACGCCGCGCCTCCTTTTTGTCTCTACCGAGGATGGGAGTCTGTAATAGACGTGAGTGACGGCCGCTTAATAATCTTCCTCTTAAAATAATAAACTTGGTAGCTACTCCCATATTAATAATACCCCTGGGGGAACGGGAAAGTGGTGGAACATCATCCCTTTAGCGATACATACAGAGTATATGGAAACGACTACTTCCTTTGGGTGAGAAACCGATTTAGTTACATACAGTGTGTATCAGCCAAATGGAATAAATTCAATAATAAATAGATGGGAGCGTGCTCGGAAAAACGCTCGGACACGTCGATCGGTATTTTTAGTTGCGCATTTTTAGGGTGTGTCATGTAAAAGTGGTCAATACCAACTTTCTTATTTTAAATGGAACACCCTGTATACAGGGTGTAACTAAATAAGTGTAAAACATTTAAGGGGGTGCATCCCTTGTTAAGATACAGCCCCTTAAAGGGGGTACATAAAATTTGTTTAACAATTTTTTTCACAAGCACTAAACAAGTTACAATATTGAAATTAACCTGACATTTTCTACTACCAAAAAGACACTTAGCCAGTAATTTATTTGGTTTACCCCATGGT